>NW_024870817.1:14522500-14735000 GCF_019054845.1 Dipodomys spectabilis
CACACACACACACACCACAATAGCTCGAAGAGACTCTAATGTTAGTCAACCACAATATCTAGAATTGAATAAAAAAATTATAAGACACATTAAAAAAATAACTGAAGATTACTGAAATAAACAGAGAGATGAAAGACCTGAAACTGGAACACGAACTTGAATCAAAAATACTTTGCATTTTTAATGCTGCTAAAGAAAACTTAGGGAAAGTGAATGTAATAAAAGAAACAATAGGTTAGTTCAAAAGAGCATTGAAATTTAGAAAACTAGGTGCTAGAGGTATGCTACTTAATAGAGAAAATAATTTAAGAGAAGAAATTTATATTTGGGCTCATGGTGTCAGAGGTTCGGTCTATCCATCCCATAAAGAGAAGCCAAGGCAGACCAGCTGACATAATGGCATACAGGAAGTTGAGAGCAGTAACAGGAAGAGCCAGAGTGAGAGGATGACCTACTTCCTCTAACCAGGCAGGAACTTCCCTCATGTTCCAATAGCGTATTCAAGCTTGGATCAATGAATGAATGAAATGGATCATTAATTTACAGCTCTCATGAAAGTCTGAAGAATATTATAAATTATATAAATACAGAAAAAGGACAGATTTGAGATGATACTGGAATGAACTTGAAAGTAACCTGTTCTGTTTATTAGTTTTTAATCTGTTCTATCTTGATAAACATAAATGGGCAATTAAATCATGGCTAAGTATTTATGAAAGAGCTAAACAAATAATTTCTTCCTTAGGCCACTAATTCGTTTTTTTTGTTTTTTTTTTTTTTACTTTAGAACATTTTTTGTGCAAATCTGGGACAATTTGTCCTCAGATCTTGCCTAAGTCAACTAATTTCAGGAATGTAAGATAGTTGATACATTAGAATATTTAACACACCATTGATTGATAAATATTAATAAAATGTCAATTTTTAAAATATATTACAAAATAGTGCTAAACAATATTTTGTGAAATAATAGTTACATGTTTATTTGCCATATCATTGACAAGCTAACTACTTGTCTTTTGAGCTACTAAGAAAACTAAATTCAAATGGTTCAAACTAGGAAAGAAAAAAAGAAAATAGGGCAATAAGGCAACTTGCATGCTATTAATGAATTATATTTCTCTCATATCTAAATAACAAAGGTACCAAGTTGGGGATATTTCCTTCAATTACCATCTCTCCATAAGCATGTAATCATTTTTTTCTTCTTTTAAATTTTTTGTTGTTATTATAAAAGTGATGTACATAATTCCAATAAATAGTGCATTTCTTTTTTTGACAAAGTCTCTCCTTCCCTTGCTTTCTCACAATTTTTCCCTCTCATCCCAATCCACAAGTTCTCTTTTCTTTTTTTAAAAAAGGTTATTTTTCATAATTTCCAGCAATATGAAATTCCAAAAGAAATTTTAGAAAATAGAGATCAGTTTAACAAAGTAAACAAAAGCACCATAATTTCCTCAGCCAAAAAAAATGCTTATCAGCCTTTTAAAATTTTAAGGTATGCCTTAATTAAATATATTACTAATACTAATTCAGTTAAATTGTTGGACTGCTTTGTTCCCTTTACCTGAATCACATATTTTACAAGGAATTTTTGTACGTTTTTTAAATTGTAAAAATGCTGTACAGAACGGCTACTGTTACATGAGCAAGGTAATGAGTACATTTCCTATTGAGCATGTTTCTGATATATTCTAATCAGTAGAAGGAATTTTTGAATACTATCAATCTACTTTTGATTAAATGTATTGTATTATTTAGGCATAACATAATTTCTGCCATTTTTTTAGTTTTGCTCCTAATTTTTCACCTTTACATTATTTAGAACTAGAATTAGTGAAAATCATACCCTTGTGATTCATTAATTTAATTGTTACTATTTTTCTTTCTATCCTTCTTGAAAATTAATTAAATAATAGAGTTATTTCTCCCTTCAGTTTTATTTTGAAACAATCTATTTTTAAAGTATATTTACATTTCAAAAGTCATTTTTGTTTTCTCTATTTTAATGAAATGGTTAGCATTTTGACACAGTGATTTACATACTATTTTAACTTGGAAATATCCTAGCAAGCATACATTATTACATTAGTACATGGAAAGTTGCTCTTCTTTTCTTACGAATTCCAAGTACTACATTTGTGGATGTACCATAATTAATTTAACCTATGCTTTTCTTATGAAACCAAGGCTTGTTTCTGTCCTTTTACCAAAGCTGTGGATGCCACAATAGTCATTAAGAAATATCCACAGTATCCGGGTGCCAGTGGCTTACGCCTGTAATCCTAGCTACTCAGGAGGCTGAGATCTGAGGATCGCGGTTCAAAGCCAGCCCGGGCAGGAAAGTCCACGAGACTCTTATCTCCAATAAACCACTAGAGAAAACCGGAAGTGGCACTGTGGCTCGAGCGGTAGAGTGCTCGCCTTGAGTTGAAGAGCACTGGGACAGAGCCCAAGCCCAGAGTTCAAGCCCCATGACCAACCAAAAAAAAAAAAAAGAAAGAAAGAAAAGAAATATCCACAGTAATCTATAATACAGATTTCTAAAATTGTGATTTTTTTCAATAAGATTATTATTATATTTGTAAGACACATGCACATCTCTTGCATCTATGTAAAAACACTCTCAAACCTAAACATATGCACACATTTGTGAATGCTCAAAGCAAGAATGTATGCAAGTGGTTAATTCATATCAAAGAAAGCATGACCTGAGTTTATAAAAATACAATGAGTGAGTTTTTTTTTTTAACATTTTTTTTGTACGTTTATAGTTTGTATTTTTATTGTGATGCTCTCATTACACCTACTGAAAAAGTATGTTTTAAATACTGTCTGGCAATATTATTCAGCAGCTCCAACTATTCATTTAGTAAGCCTAAAGTCTAAAAATGTTAGAAAACTCATATTGAAACGTGTTGTAGAGGCCCAATGTATAACTTCACTGAGCTTTGTAGCATTTAGACATTTACAAAACCATCATTAACTCAGAAAAAGTGAGGAAATATCTAACCTGAAAGAGAACTAGGTCTGGAACATTAATTCCAAGGCATGACCCATTGTCAACTAGATATTCACAAATCCTCAAATGTTTTGGTGAAATCCTAAATGGAAATCACTACTGAGAGCATTTTCCAATGTCTGTCACTGTGAGAGTGCTTAGTAATAGTGTGAGAACTGGCCTTTCCCCCAAGGACAGGATATAACATTTAAAAATAGCTCTTCATTGTACAGTTTAGGATACTCTAAACTGAGCATCAATTGTTTCCCACAAGGAAGACAGTGATCTTTCCAGGAAGAATGTTCCCTACACCGTGATCCCTCCCCATTAATGTTATTGTTTTAACTAACTTAAAAGTGTAGAAGTGGGGAGGCCAAGCATGTTTGTCCTTTAGAATGAAGCTGGCTTTTCCATCCCCTCCCCCATAACCTCTGACCAGCTCAGAAATGACAAGAATCAATTAGTGAAAATACATGAGAAAATCACTTCCAATTCTGCACTATCATACAGGCTTCTAAATCTGTTGACTCTTCCCATTTTGTTCTTGTTTTAGACCATGTGGCCGTATCTTAGAGAAGGAAGATGTAAAAGAAAGCTGAAAATTGACTTAAGAAAATTATCTGGGAGAAGGAAGAAGCAATCTTATTTTTAGAAAAAGATACACAAATGTGTAAAAAGGAGTCTACTATAATGTAAATTTTCTATTTAGTTCATTACCTTTAAACAGTTAAAAGTGCATCTTTTAATGGTAAAGGGTCCTGTGGGGTAGTTCCAATATGGGCAGAATTCTGAGAAATGAAAGGTTTCAGTACCTGGTTTCAGTGTAGTCCCTAACAAAGCAGCACTCACGAAGGAGCCTTAAAGTTGGAACCAATGGCCTGCTGCTACATCAACTTTCAGAAGCATGTAGACAAACGTGGCCAAAACAAGTTAATGCTGCTTTAGGCAGCAATCTGCCAGCTGAATAAAGTCGCTGCTTTCACACAGCCAATTAGTTCTATTTCATGAAAAGTTCTTTTCCCCTACTAGATATCAATGTAATTGTCACCATCAGAGCACAGTCAGTCAAATGTAGCCTCACAGAGTTCCACAATCTAGTGACAGGCTGCTAAGTGTTTAACAACTGCTTCTCTGGGAAGAAAAACTATGCACCTAAATAAACACAAGCTGATTATGAATTCTGTTAACATAACGTTAGTACAAGACTCAATTCACAAATAATAGTAACATGATACTATGAAATATATCTGAATGGACTCATTTGTCCATGATGAGTGTGAGCGACTTTACTCAGTCAGAGAGAACAGTTTTCAAATATTGGAAGAAAATATTCTCAATGTTTATGCAATGTATAAAAGACATATAAGGAACTTACATTTAATCATGGGCAGTATTTTCTCCATCATTTTCTTAAGAACAAATAATCAACAACAGTAATTCAAACCAAAATACTAACATTTAGTCAACTCCATGGTCCAAACTCTCAAATGGCCACTCTGACATAAATGAACAGGGATGGAAGACTGTTGACCAGTGACACACTATCATGTACTATTTCTACTGCATGCCATAGAAAACCTCAACCATCCGAAGAACATGAATGAGCATGCCTAGCATGTAAATTAGAAAATAATGTTTTGAAATTTATTACTTATTTTGGTATAATTTATCATATTGTATGCTTGCATGGTTAAGAATTCAAAATAATTCTTAACAACAGCTTTTGGTTTTGTTCATCCTGATTTGGTGACTAAGACCTAAGCAAATGATATTCTTGGTCATTGGTGGAGATAGGCCTTAAACAAAACTCTACATTTTTAGAAAAACACTTGAAATCCATTTAACTGGAAAAGAACAAATGTAAAGTAGCTCAGTTAGAAGCGGTGTCATAAACTTGAAAACCTGTGGAATATGCTCAGAAATCACCTTTGGAATCATCAAAAACTGTCTACTTTAGTAAATGAGACATTCAAACTTGAAATGCACTTAGCAAAGAATAAAAGTAAATGTTCATAGTCATTCCAAAGATCCCTTCTTCTCCTATTCCAAGGTTTTTGCTCCTTATTAAGTATGTTTAACTGAAGGAGTGTATATAAGATATAAAAAATGGAAATCCGTATGTTAAAAGACAAGTTGCTTTGTGAATTTGGAAAAGTACACTTACTATTGGCTCATTCACCAATATTTGCTCTAAAACGATTCATATCCCGGGTGGTTTCCATCAGAAATTCTTTTAAATGTATTGTTCTATTAATTTGATAATATATCTTATATATAATGTATATATATATATATATATATATATATATATATATATATATATATATATATCCATGATTTATTCACTACTCTGGAGTAAACAGAACCATTTTCTCTATGAGGGGAAGAATTTTAACACTTTTTTAAACCTAAATAAATTTTTAAAAACAATACTTATGTTTCACCAAATCAGAAGTCAAATCATATGAAATGTCCTTTAATTCTTATCTAAGTTGAATCTTTAATCATAAAGCTTTAGCTCAGCATGAACTTTTAGTTTACACTGAGGGGAAAAGGAAGGTTTTAGTTTTTGCAGCCTATATATTTTCAGTGCTCCTCTCTGATTTTTATAGGCAATTCTGTCTTCATGCTTCCTTAGTCTTGAAGCTCTTTCAAAGGCAACATACTGTGCCAAATGTACAGTGATTATGTAATGTGGACAGAAATCCAGTGGGAAATGTGTAGAACAGATCAAAATCATTCCACTTAAGACCTTTTATAGTCATTTGATCTAATGATGTTCACTAAGGTTTGATGTACTAAAAGGCAGCCACTGTGTGAATACAGGGTTTGTACTACTGTGAGACTTAGTGAAACTGGGATCATGATGGCCTTTTGAAGAATGTTTTACATACAAAATAATAATATCTATATAAAACAAATCATATGACAAACTATCTCAATCACAGAATTGTAGGCTGTTTCCTAAGAAAAATATCCCATGTCAAATGGACAACAAAGCAATGTCTTATAAGGATAGGAAGTGAAATAATAATTTTTATGGATTAACTGAATTAGAACATGACTAATCTGAATTTATAGAGAAAAAGTGAATTAAAAGTAAAAGAAATAATGTGTTCCTTTTATTTATACTTAAAACCACAAACCAATTGTTAGGTTACAATTCATATTTAAGCTAGGAAATATTTCTTTACTTACTTCTTTTCATGGCCAACACTTCCGGTACTTTCATCCAGGCTCACTAATAATGTCTATCTCAGGATTCAAGCATAGAGGAGTGACTTCCAAGGTCAGCTCAAACTGGTAGGAACCTAGGAATTCATTGGTCATGTGCTTACAATAAGGAAAAGCTAAACAAACTGAAAGTAGGGACTTCTCAAACAATCAAAGATTAACATTACAGATCAAATCACCACCCAGAGACCCCAGCATCAGAACCACTTCAGTGAACTCATACCTAACTAGGCCCCATGATTCCAGGGTACTGGTCACCTACTGACTAAGGCTGCAGGCTTGCTTGACCACCAAACTAACCTGATAAGCCCAAGCTATAAGCTAGTACCAGGACCAAAGATGTCTTGTGGAGCTAGGATCCATGTCTATGTTGAAAGTCTCAGGCTTTAGCTCTATGTGCCATAGCTCTACCTCTAGGCAGCATATGGAAGCACAAGGTCAACCCTATTAACATGTTCTTCAGATCTGCTTTAAGGATTAGGCTGACAGTTATAAATACAGATTCCTGGCCTGTCTCAGTGCTAGGCTATCCTTTGAGATTCCCCAGGCTTTTGGTAGGTTCTTGAAGATTTAGACCTCTGTTTTGCTACCAAACCTTATCCTAATTTTAGGACAACCCCAAGAATCCCTGTTGTAATGGGCTCAGGATCCAATCACCTCACTATCAAGCTGGTGCCATAGATCTAAACTACCATAATCCCACTCCCAGATTCAGGCTCTAGGCTATCCCTGAAGACGCAGCTATCCCCCACACACTCACATTCCACATTCGCTAAGGACCAGGCCAACACTCATAGACCCATATGCTTACTCTGCTCCGTATTCTCAGACACTAGGCTCAAAATTGCATAGGACTTTTTCCATAACCCCAAACCCCAGGTTAGTCCTTCTAAAGCAAGATTTTTAAGCACATCTTAGTGTAAGAGTAGATCTTAGGTAGGAAAATCATGGTTCATGTCATAGAACTGAGTCACTATTTTCCTAGAGATAATCCCTGAACTTATGCTTCAAAAGCAAAAATAGACAAATGGAACTACATTAAGCTAAAAGTAATCAATCAACAAGTTGGAGACACAAGCTAAGGAATGTAAAAAATTTTGCAAACTGTCTATTTCATAAAGGATTTACATCTAAAATGTACATATAATTCAAACAACTAAATTAGAAGAAAACAAGTAGCCCAATTAAAACTGGGAGAAGTACTTGGAAGGACATTTTTAAATTAAACATAAAATGTCCAACAGGAAAATGAAAAGAATGATATCACAGCTCACAGGGAAATTTAACTGAAGTATCATTATAATGAGATATCACCTCACAGGATGGCTACTAGAAGACAAAAGACAATATGACTGTGGAGATAGGACAGTCCTGCACATTCTTGCTAGAAAAGCAAATTGATGTAGTATTATGGAAAATAATATGGAATTGCATCAGTAAATTAAAAACAGAAATACCACAGCATCTAGTAATCTCATTTTTAATCCTGTATCCAAAAGAAAATATCACAATCTAAGAAATATCCATATGCACTGTAATATTACTCACAATAGCCAAGATATAGAATCAATCTAAGTGTCCACAGATGAAGGGGCAGATAAAGAAAATGTAGAATAATTACACAATTGATCCTAATTGTCCTTAAAAAGAAGGCAATCAACATTTGTTGTAATACTAATGAATCTAGAGGACATTGTGCTACATGTAATAAGCTATACATAGAAAGAAAAACCCTACATGGTATCTCCTATACAAGGATTTCACAAAGATCACATCAAGTAGCAGAAGATAGAATGTCTATTGTTAGGTGCTGGAGGTGGAGGATATAAAGAAATATCATCCAAAATATACAAAGTTTCAGTTCTGAAGAAAGAATGTCAAAAGGTCTAATATGCAGCATAGTGACTATCACTTTCACATTGTATTGTGTATACTAGAATTTTATCCTTGATGGTCCCAAGACAGTAGATCTTGAATGTTACACACACACACACACACAAACAGAAAAACAAAAACAGAGAGAGAGAGACAGAGACAGACAGAGAGAGAGAGAGGCAATGTGAACTACTGGATATGTTAACATGACAGTAATCCAGTCAAACTCACCAAACCCATTTCAGATGTGTATCTTAAATATATACAATTTTATGTGTAAATTATACCCCCAATGAATTTTATCCTTGATGGTCCCAAGACAGTAGATCTTGAATGTTACACACACACACACACACACACACACACACACAAACAGAAAAACAAAAACAGAGAGAGAGAGACAGAGACAGACAGAGAGAGAGAGAGGCAATGTGAACTACTGGATATGTTAACATGACAGTAATCCAGTCAAACTCACCAAACCCATTTCAGATGTGTATCTTAAATATATACAATTTTATGTGTAAATTATACCCCCAATGAATATGAGGAAAAAAGATGATGAAAGAAAGTACCAGAGAATGTAAAAATAAGTCGAATGAAACATCTTAAACTTTAAAAGGAGGGCTGGGAAGGTGGCTCAGTGGTAGAGCGCTTGCCTTGCATGCATGAGGCCCTGGGTTCGATTCCTCAGCACCACATAAGCAGGAAAAAAAAGCCAGAAGTGGTGCTGTGGCTCAAGTGGTAGAGTGCTAGCCTTGAGCTGAAGAGCTGAGGGACAACGCCCAGGCCCAGAGTTCAGGCTCCACAACCAGACCTCCCCCCCCAAAAAAAACTTTAAAAGGGAAAAATGAGAGAATAAAGTAAAAGAACACTCAAGAATTGTTTAACAGACTAAAAAAATTGTAATATATACTTCAATATTATATATATGATATAAAGAATATAGGGTGGAGAAAAGAGGATGAAGCTGAAGAAATACTTGATGTAATACTGGCTAGTGTGTTCTTTTGAATATTTTTATTGAAAAGGTGATGAGCTGTGGCATTATAATTACATACAAAAGGCAATAAGTACATTTTTATTGTAAAGATAGTGTACAGAGGAATCACAGTTACATGAGTAAGGTAATGAGTACATTTCCTATCAAGCAGTACATTGTTTTTAATCCTTGTTACCCCAACCCTCTTCATCTCCCACTTATTCCTCTGCCCCCCACCCCGCCCGCCCGCCCGCCCATGTTGTAATGTTCACATCCAACATAGTGTCAAGTAAGTATCAATGTGGTTGTGGTTCATCTGTTGTTCTGTTTCTGTGATTCCCTTTTCCCTTTCACATATTGCATTGTCTATTATGCAAAATCCAAGGTACAAAAAACTAAGAGAAATGAAGAAAGAAATAGACAACAATAGAGAAAAAAGAACGAATGATATGCAGGGTCTAATGAGAACTTCTTGTTTTAATAAGTTGTAGCTCATTTTAATATGCTTCACTGTAAGTACTTGGCTTGTTGAGGTCCCTTGTTGAGAATATCATATACATATTCTAGTTCTTACAAATGAGGAAAACCATAACGCCCTGCTTTTCTTTGGGTCTGGCTTACTTTACTTAATATAACTTTTTTCCAAGCCTTTCCATTTCCTTATGAATGGAACAATGTTATTCTTTCTGATGGAAGAATAGAATTCCATTGTGTGTATGTGCCTCATTTTCTTTATCCATTTATCCACTGAGGGGCATTTGGGTTGGTTCCATATCCTGGCTATGGTGAATAATGTTGCTATGAACTTAATGGCAAGAAGCAAACCACAGATCTAGTTCTAGAAAACTCAGGAACATTGAGAAGAGTACATAATAAGAAAAAAGCTATGCCTATATCTATTATAGTGAGACTACAGAAACCAATGACATGTTATAGAAAACACTTAAGAAAGCTGGCTAAAAATGGATGGGAATTTTATTGTATTTGTCAGTAGCAATGGACAGGAGAGTGTGTCTGAACTCTCTGTGCTATCTTCCTAATATAAGTGAATTGTTCTAAAATAAAAAGGGTTTTTTCGAAAAAAAGTGAACAACTAGGCTAATGATGGTGATTTTGTTCAGAATGTTTCCCTTTTCCCCATTGTGTGCTTGATAATCCTCAGGACTATGATATGTGTCTGTTGTTCCTTGTTGTAGGAAGATGAGGAAAGCAACCAGGAGTCTTAAATTTATTTCTAGCATTGTGAAAGAGTCTTCACAGATGTGTTTCCACACAGCCAGAGGCAATAGAGCAGATTGAGTACAAATGTGTGGAGTGGCTACAAATGTGGGTACTGAAACCTGGCTGTCAATTTTCAAATACTAGCCATGACACTTGGTTCAAGTTTCATAACTTCTCCTGCCACAGGTTTCTTAATTGTAAAATGGGAAAAATCACAATAATTATTCCACAGAATTGTGATATAGGTAAAATGTGCTTACATAGTAAGTACAGAGAATAATACACAGCAACAGTAAGGAATCAGTCATAAACTAGAATGATTGCCTCATCTAGCAATCTCCAGCATATGAGAATGAGAGAGAGAGAGACAGAGACAGAGACAGAGAGAATATCAGCTATTATAGTTACACAGCAAAATGCCAAATAAGATTTTTAGAGAATGATCGAAGGATTTTGATCAACATCTCTTCTAAGAAACTGTTCATGTGGCTAGTAAGTATGTAGATAGGTGATCCATATCTTCATCGTTAGGAAAATGCAATGAAAATTACAATGGCTGCTCAGTAGGAGAGCTATAATAAAAACATTACAAAAACAAAGGAACAAGTGGTGAGGAGAAGTTGGAGAAATAATAAGCCTGACATATTGCTGGCAGAATACAAAATTATTTAGTTCCCTATGAAATATTCCTTAATTCCACAAAAAGTAAAATATACACATTGTCCAACAATTCTCCTCTAGATATATATTCAAAAGAACTATATTTACAGGATATTTGTACCTCTAATTCTGATAACTGTTCAGTTCATTTCTTCGTTTATTAACTGGAATGTTTGCTCTTTCATTGATATCTGAGGCTTCTATTGATTCCAACATATATGGCAAAAATTTCTCCCTATTCTATATATTGTCTCCTGATTCTGGTAATTACTTGCTTTTGATATGATCTCATTTGTCAATTCTTGCTCCTATTTCCTGAGCTACTTGAGCCCTATTTAGAAATGTATTCTAAATGCAATACATTTAGAAATGTATTAGAAATGTATGCTCATGTCTTCAAGTGGTTTTTTCTTGTTTTTTACATGTTAAATGCAAAATTCCATCTTATATTAGAATCTTTGATTTGTTTTGCATTGATATTTTTAAATATGAAGAGATCAAGTTAATACCTAATGAAGATCTAGTTTTAGTCATTTAGGTATGGATATGCAGTTTCCCTACTACCACTGGTTGAAGAAATTGTCTTTTCTCCAACATATGTTTTAGCACATTTGTCAGAAATTAGAGTTCTGTCCTGGAATGGAGAGAACTCAGAGCCGTAGGCATTCTTCTTATTGGTCTCAGTGCTTTCAAGATCTGCTCAGCTGCTTCCTCTCTGTAGGAGAGAAGAGGCTGTGGGAAATGACATGATTCAGAAGGTATAGTTTTAGGGCTTTGGGGCTTACTTAGCAGCCTACACATGTAACCAGAAGTCTGGATCTAAAAATCATAATATTACAGGAGCCTTACTCTTTGTACTCTATTTCTGCATGAATGTCAGGTGATAGGACTAACTCTCCAAAGGAGATGGGACCTCTGACCTCCATACCTCTGTAAGTCCCTATTAGACCTTCCCCCTCTACATGACCACCTCTTGAAGCTGTCTCCTGCCCATACACTATGGCAGAGTTTCAAAAGAATGCGTGAGCCACGTTTGCTTCTGTTTTCAATTTCCCAGTGTATCCCACTCTCAAACAAGTTCTCTCTCCAGATGGTGCCTTGGTGTAGCCTTCTGCAACAAGGGAAGGATATCTTTCTTTACTGAGGCTATCTTTCTATTGCAGAGACCTCACCATCTCCATCTCACTAAATCCCAGTACTGGCTGTAAGGCTTCCAGGAGCTGTTTACTGTGTTGTGACTATGCGTCACAACTCCTTTCCTCTTGGGACTGTTTGCTGCTTTTCTCTGTTACCTTTCTGTTTCTATGTGCTTTTCGGCTGTCCTGCCACCTTTTTCATGATTCCTAACTCTCCCCTCTCTGTAAAATAAAATCTCTCCTTTGTTAACAAGCTCTTCTCATTCATAGAGTCAAAATAGAAGACACTTCTAATCCCAGGGCCAGTCTTGAGGCTGAGCCTATACGGGCTAAGAAGAGTAAATAATTATCTGAAGAATGTGTTTTTCCAAATAACTTGGAACAGAAAGGAGGCATTCAATAATTTAGTTCAATCCCAATTCATAAATAAGGGGAAATGAGACTGAATGAATTGGCTTGCCTTGCCTTTCCAAAGCTGTTCAATGAGCAAACGGCATGAATGGCTTTATGATTGAGACAAACCTATTGCTTTACTGAGGTGTTGTAAGTGATTATTTCCTCAACTGTGAGACTTCTAATGCAAATGCCTATGTTTCAGCAATGTTCTTGTTATTAAAGCTTATCCAGTCACAATAGTATTCCTTTGATCCTCAATCATGTTTGGCTAGACAAAGAAAGGACAGCGTGCTGTTTAATGTTAGATCAACTGTGGGAAGATTTCTAAAGTGATATTAACATAACTTGTTTAGAATGTTGTCTTTTAGGTATCATTTTTCAGGAGCAGTCTATTTGTTTTGCTCCCAATTATGATTCACTATGTTAGATTGTATTACTCATATAGCTTTACCTTCTGATGTCACACTTAGTATACTAAGTACAAGAAATGTCGGGGTATGGAAGCAGCTTTTAATTTAACTGTGTTTTCACATATGGATCACATTGTGTCATCAGTGCAACAGAAAAAGAAAAAGTTTAAATGCTGAGCACTCCAGAGAAATGTGGGTCTGGGCTTTATGGTGGTCAAAACTGAATGTGCTACCTGAACAATGCATCTTGAAGAATTGCTATTTTGTGATATGAACGCTGTATCTCACTTGATAGCCAATAGTAATATTGTAAACCCAATCTCATGTCTAACAAAGCTAGCTTGAGACTAATCTCCTTCCCCTAGTATTCAAATCCTTTTGTACTATATAATTTACTGGATCTTCCTTTCATCTTCTTTCAACTAGGAACACATAGCAACTATCAAGTTGGATAGTACCTCTCTCAGTGTATTTATAGTCAATTTTTTTTCCAATCCTTTATCACCTGAAATCAACTATCAGCACTATTCTAGCAGCTTCATATCACAACATTCAAAGTAATTCTGATCTGACCAGTGAGGAGCCCCAGAACAACCCTATCACAGCAAGTTCCAGAGCTATTCCAACATCTGGTTGACTTACATTTGAAGGGAATTATATAGAGTTGGAGACTGTCCCAAAAGATCAAGCCAGGAAGGCCCCATGCACATTTAACTCTGGGCTTGCTTCTGGACAGGGTCAGATATTAGAGAGAGATTTAGTAAATTTCAAATAAAACCATCCAAAGGCTAATTATAATTAAAGCAACATGAATATTGATCCCTAACAAGATGAAAAAAAAATTGTTACTATCATTTTAGTAGATTGTCACTGTAGTACCCTATGTCTTTCTAGTATAGCATATGTGTTTTTATATAGAGGAATAAGATGGTTCAGCTTGTAAAAAATTCACACAGACTTTTAAACAAAAGGCCATTAATTGTGCTTTCATACTTGCTGTTACTAGTCTTGAGTCTACCAATGTTATACAGAACTTATGTCACAAAATGCTGATCACATATGAATGCTTCCTCTTAAATGCCTAATGGAAAACAGAAAACCATCGTAATTCAACACTAACTTATAAAGGCTGTGGCTCCTATCATAGAAATCAGTGCCGCTTCCAGCTGGCAAAAAGCCTATAGCTCAAACTAAGGACCAGATAGAGAAATCCTAGAGAGGAAAAAATATCTGACAGAAGAGCTCAAATATTTTTCCTTTAATCAATTGAACTCCATGAATGAGTACAACATGCCTAAGGATTCTTAAAAGAAAAGATTCTATGTAAATGTTATTATTAAATAATAGTGATGACAATCATAAAGAACTGGATGGCCCTACAGCATAATATTAAAAGACAATAGCATAGTAATGATACCAATTGAGAGAAAATTGGTATTAAAAAAGATAGTGAGACCAGAAATGAATAGAGAATTATAGTAAATTTTCATTGCCATGGGTCTAAGAAAATTCTAATACCATTCATGTCTGACTAAGTACTATTGTATGGCTCCTATGTCTCTGTTCCTTGGTGCTCCAAATAGAAAAATTTTGGGAATTACATAAAGGAACAAATAACTAAACTAGTATCAGTTCACATGCCAACTCTAAAATAACAGTACTTGCTACTTGTAATACAGTGTTGAGAAGATTTCTGAACTCATCTCAGGGAAAAAGGAAGACAATGAACATGAGAGTTTGTTATCAAAATCATAACTAGTGTTAAGTTCTTCTTTAATAACTAGTATTAATGACCAGTATTAGCTTCTTGTCAGAACAATTACAAATGCCAACAGTAAATGGAAGTTTTGTTTTTGGAGAAATAGCACTTTATCACTTAGTTCCTGCTTGCCAGGTCAGGATGACGAGGAATAATTACTCCATAATGAAAAGTTTTTACTCTGTTTTTTTTTAATTTCATGTGATAATTAATATGTGAAAGAGAAAAAAAGGACATCTTAATTTTCACATGATAGTTAGAAATAGCAATATTGACAAGATCAAGTAACTGTTTTGATCATTAAATAATTACAGATGCTATAGAATTTTGCAATGGAATAAAATATATGCAAATGCCAAAATTCTGTGTTAGTAAGTCAGTGCCTTAAACATATGGAAATTTAATTTAAGGCAAATGCCTGAGAAAGATCTAATCATAGAAACAATACTAGCATTGAGAGTATATATAGTAGCAGGCAGAAAAATAACAAAAATGAATAATGCTTAACTTCTTGTCATGAACAAAACTAGCTTTTCTTTACTTCTAAAGCATTTTTCTATTGTCTAAGAAGTTTGTCTTAGTGCCAGTAGCTAGTTCAGAAAATTAAATGGTGATTTAAAAACTTATGAAAAATTTAAAGTTTTAAGAACTCACATATTCTCTAAGAGAGTGACAAAATACTACTGCCACTTAGAAGGCTAAACAGAGGGTGATGACCATATTAACATTATCTGGAATAAAATAAAAATGCATGTCTAATGTTACAATATTGTGCTAGTTGCAAGTAAAAGGCAAAAACTTTAGAAACCATGAATAACCCAACTGTGCTGACTTCTTCAGCAAAAAACAAAAAGTAAAAAATTACTGACCATCTATCTATAGATAACCATCTGTTATCTATAATGGGCTATATGTTAGATACTGTGAATTCTGAGTGGAATAAAAGGATCTTAGGAATGAGATTGCTAATTTTATTTCAATACTAGGCTAATAAAATATCCCTGCCCTACAAAAAGAAAAGCAGTAAGATAATGGGTAAGAGAGAGTCTCTGACATTTCATTTTCAACTGTAGATGTGGCCTCCAAACATCTAAATTCAACTGATATATGAAAAGAATACTTTCACATATTTATGGTTAGTTTGGTCAATCCAGCTCTTTCTATGAGCACATCAGATATGTGTTTTCACTTTCAAGACATCTCTAAGACCTATCACACAAGAAATAATATGGATTAACTCTTACTTATCATAGGGAATTGAACAATCATGGACCCAAAATGATATTTACAACTGTGAGGTAAGCAGAAATAGAAACAAAAGCTGGAGTCTTGCTTGTTTAAAAGCAAAATATTAGCCAGGTGCTGATGGTCCCCACTTGTAATCTTAGCTACTCAAGAGGTTGAGTTCTGAGGATCATGCTTGAAGCCAGTTTGGGCAGAAAAGTCCCCATGAGACTCTTATCACCAATTATATATTAAAAAACCAGAAGTGGCTCAAAATGGTAGAGCACTAACCTCGCGCAAAAGATCTCATGGACAGCACCTAGGCCCAGAGTTCAAACCCCAGAACCAACAAACAAAAACTAAAAATAAAATATAAAAAAAAGACTTTTAGACTTTTAAGTCATAGTACTGAGCAAACATTAGACAATCTCATTTTAGTAACTGTTAAAATAGTAATATAATGTCTTCCTATAGAACTGAGGTCAGCAAACTATGACCAAAGTCTGGAACAATGTCTGACTGGTTGTTGCCCTCTGACCTTACCTAGAGCTATGACTTCTGTCAGGCATAAAAAATGATAAATGATGCTTATTGCCAGCCACTATGCTAAGTTCTTTATTTGCATTAGCTCATATAATCCTCTGCAACAGTTACCAATGAGTTAAGATTATAATAGTCCATCATATCAAAGACAATACAGATAGATAGATATGCCATCATGTGATGCACCACCAAGAGATAACTTAGCAGTTAAATTATGACACACCATCTACTAAAGAATTCATATGTGAGGGAAGGAATGGTAGGGGGAAAACAAGGGAGGACGCAACAATGTTTAATAGAAAATGTACTCATTACCTTACTCATGTAACTCTAACCGCTCTGTACAGCATTTTTACAATAAAAAATACCAAAAAAAAAGAAAGAAAATGAACTTTACAACTTGAGTGGGGGAGAGAGGAGGTGGGGAGGGCAGGCATGGTAGAGGATAAACAATGGAGGAGGTAACTATGCTTGATAGGAAATGTACTTATTACTTTGCTCATGTAACTGTAACCCCTCTATATAGTATTTTTGCAATAAAAAACATATATTAAAAAAAAAAAAGAACTCAGCTAGGCACTGGTGGCTCATGCCTCTAATCCTAGCTATTCAAGAGGCTGAGATCTGAGGATCGCAGTTCAAAGCCATCCCGGGCAGGAAAGTCCATGAAACTCTTATCTCCAACAAACCAGCAGAAAACCAGAAAACCAGAATGTTGTGTTGTAGCTCAAGTATTAGAGCACTAGCCTTGAGCCGAAGAGCTGAGGGACAGTGCTCAGGCCCAGAGTTCAAGCCCCACGACCGACCAAAAAAAAAAAAAAATAGAATTCATATTATTCAAAATGGAATTTTATTGCATATGATAGTCAATTGAGTGTAACAATGTGTGGTTTCTCAGAAAACACTAAGGTGATAGTTGTAGGCCTAAACAACAGGAAATAAAATTAATCATTTCTTCCTGAGCCCAATGAATTTTCTTATAAGTTTTGTCATTTCATTGGCATTTGCATCTTTTTGTCTCCATTTTATTGCATTTTAATCATGTGTTAATTTAAAACACACTGAAAAGATATTGATATTTACCATATAGTCAGTATATCAATGTGACAAAAGCGTAGCTATGTGTAACAATAAAGTGATAATATTTTAAGTGGTAACATGTACATTTATATATTTATATTCTATGCTAAAAATAGGTTTATAAATTACATACCTGAATTCACACACAATTTTATTTTTTCATCATGTTAAGATTAGGGACACTTGTATATGTCCTACAGTTTTAAGTCATGACCTACAAGAAAAAAATAAGAGCAAAAAATCTGTGAATGGCCCATAGACTGGAACTTGTATATTGTTTACTTCTTGAACAATACATTCTGCCATGTTCTTGAGGACAGAATTAATGATACTTTGTACTTTCATCATAAAAGTATTATTTCCTAATTTGGTAGATCTAAATTGGTTTTTGGCAAAAATGTTTTCAAAAACCCTCTTCCCATGTATGCCACATAAATCATATATATATATATATATATATATATATATATTATTTCTTGATATGAGATGTAATATTTCATGTTTCAATGTAATTGAAATTAATTTAAGTTTTTCTGTATTACAGAAAGCCTTGTATATCAAAGCATTGGTAGGATGGCAGATTAAATTATAAATATTTGTTGTTGAACCTCCCTTGATCATTAGTAACTAAGACTCTTAGAGTAATTTGAAATTATTTATTAAATGAGACTAAGGCCACTCGAGATCATATGTTTTGCCTTCTCCAGTACCACAGAATTTGAACCCTAAAAGAAACATCTTTGACTTGCATCATATTCAAACTGAATTTTTCTTTCTAAAGCCAGAATCTTTTACTTTATAATTGCTGTTATTTTGTCCTATCTTATTCTCTATAATCAAAGTATCATTTCAGAATGTTAAAAAACTATATATGTCAAAAGTCATTGGAAATGAAACAAAATGTAACAATCTGATTTTTCATGAGTATTCATATCAAAATATGAACTAAGAAGAGATTTTATATCTAGCATGCTCTGTATGTAATGCTAGCTAAATGCTGGAATGAAAGTAGATAAATGGCAAAGGACACAAGGGCAAAGAATGAAAAGTCTGTGTAGAACAATGATTGTTTACTTTCAATGCAAGCGATATTCTTTTGAAGTGAATATTGTGCTGTGTCAAGCCAAAACCAAAATTATATGAATGGAAAGAAAGTAAAGCCTTTGAATCCCCGATGGATTTTTTAAATTCCTGTGGAAAGTTTGATGGGCTGTCTTTCTTCTTATAAATAAACTATTGTGGTTTTAAGACATGTGTTGCGTCTTGGTTTATTTAATTCTGAATAGCAGAAAAAAAGAGTCTATTAGTGGAGAATACACAATATCTTGACATTCAAAGTCAATCTACAAGATCATGTTTAAATTCAAAGACTCTCCCTCAGAACAAAAGCCAAAAAGTCAATCTACTCTCCAGAAAAATGATTTTAGCTAAATTATGTCAAGAGATATGTTCTTAGTTTGATTTTAGCATTATCAACTATTTTCTCTATCATGAGAGATGGTAGAATATGCAGTTAAGAAAACATTAGGAGCCGGTCGCTGGTGGCTCACACCTGTGATCCTAGCTACTCAGGAAGCTGAGATCTGAAGATCACCGTTCAAAGCCAGTCCAAGCAGGAAAAGTCCGGGAGAATCTTATATCCGATAAATCACTCAGAAAACCGGAAGTGGCGCTGTGGCTCAAGTAGTAGAAAGCTCGCCTTGAGCTGAAGAGCTGAGAGACAGTCCCCAGGCCCAGAGTTCAAGCCTCATGATGACTTAAAAAAAAAAAAAATGGGGGGAGGCAGGGATAAAAGGGTGTAACAATGCTAGATAGGAAATGGACTTATTACTTTGTTCATGTAACTGTAATCCTTCTGTACAGTATCTTTACAATAAAAAACAATATAGATGGTTTTGTAGTGCATATTATCTGAAGCTCATTGAACTCATCTACTTGTACTGTTTCACTAACATTTATCAAGGCAATATGTGACATAACTGGCCACAAAATAGGCATCATCTGTGTTTTTCATATTTAAAAACATTTTGTTTCATAAAGTAGCCAAGCCTTTGGCTTTACATTAATTTTAATTCCAATTCATCATTATGACTGCACGCTTTGAAAATATAACCTATAGAAACATTTTTTAGTAATTTTAGTTAGGCCTCATATAAATATTCTAATACATGTGTACACATATTTATAAACACATACACACATTTATATTCATACATATCCATACATATACATGTTTTTTCATTGAGTTGAAACCCATTATTCTACTATTCATTTATTTGTTGGTAGTTGTGACTTCAAAACAGAATCCAAAGTCTTGTAATTACAACAACATGGTAATGGCATAAAATTCAGCATGTAGAGCAAGGAAACAGAATGGAGACCCCATAAGGAAATCCATGTATTTATGGCTAATTGATTTTCAACACAAATGCCAAGAATACAAATTAGAGAAAGGAAAGTCTCTCTAGTACACAGTGTTAGGACAAGTGTATATCCACTTGTAGAAGAATGAAATTACATACTTAATTCATTTTATACCACAAAATTGACTCCAAATGAATCACTTATATGCAAGACCTGAAACTACAAAACTACTTAGAAAACAAAACAGGACCAATGTCTCCATGACACTGGTCTGGGCAGTGGTGTTTTTGTTATGAGTCAAAAAGCTCAAGACAACAAAAGGAAAAACAGACAAGTGGGATTACACCAAACATAAAAGCTTCTTCACTTCATAGTCAAGGAAACACTCAACAGAGTGAAGAGGCATTCTATAAAATAAGAAAGACTATATGAAAATCATGCATTTCATATGTAGCCAATATTCAAAATATATAAGTATGATGTCAACTAGTTCAATATTAAGAAAATAAATAATTCTCTGAACACCAGTGGCTCAGGCCTATAATCCTAGCTACTCAAGAGGCTGAGATCTTTGGATCACAGTTCAGAAGCAACCCAGGCAGGAAAGTCTGTGAGATTCTAATCTCCAATAAACCAGAAGTAGTACTGTGGCTCAAGTGGTAGAACACTGGCCTTCAGCTGAAGAGCTGAGGGACAGCGCTCAGGCCCAGAATTCAAACCCCATGACCAACAAAACAAACTTAAAATAAATAATCCAAGTTAAAAGACAATATCAATTAAAAAAGACAAAGTTCTGAGTACACACGTCTTAAAAGTATACATACAGAGGGGGGACCAAGATGGCGACGGGGCAGTAGGGAAACGCCACAGCTCTCTCCAACCAAAAAGAGAGTTCGAGTTCCAACGTTTAATCTCCCCAAGAGACCGACAACAACAAAAAGACGAACACTCAGAGAAAAACCAGAGGTGGAAAATAACAAAAAAAAGAAAGAGAGGAAAAGAAGAAATTCAGAACAGAGAAGAGCGAAGACCCCTCCCCCAACCTTTACTGGCCGCGCGGCAGTGCACCAAGCCGCCGGCCAGCTGGCCCGGCGGGGGCTGCCGGAGCCACAGAGACACAGGGGGCTGCTTGCAGATCACCAGGTACCGGATTGCAGAACAGCGGATCGCCAGGAACAGAGAAACCTACCAGCCGGGAGTCTCCAGGAGGATCCCACCCCACCCATCACTCTCCCCTGGAGCGGAGAGGCTCCATCCCGCCAAAGCCGCCCGGCACCAGCAGCGCCACAAAGGGACCTGTCCGCCGACCACCCGCCCAATCGCGATCGCAACGACCCGGCGGGGGGCCGCCCAACCCAGCCCGCAACCACCCCAACTGAACTCGGACTGCAACAACAACTGACGGACTGCAACAACAACTGACGACCTACAGGGTGAGTACCCATCAGGGGACAGGGAATCCATCAAGGGAGACCAGAGCTGGAGGGAATCCCCAGACCCTGACCTAGACTCCCTACCCCAACACCCGGACCACAGGACCCACTAAAACTGGGAACTGTTCGAGAGCTCCACCAGCCGGTAGAGCACACTCTGCTGGCCAGGCCAGAGCAAGAGCGCCCCTGGAAGGGAGCTTAAATGCTCAAGCCAGGAACAGTGCCCCTGGGTCAAGACTACCAACAGTAGAAGAAATTTGAACTGTGTCCTCCAGGCTGCATAACCAAGGTGGTATACACATTAGCACAGGCCTAACGAGCGCGCTCCAGGCTGGGGCCGGAACCAGGCCAGGGGACCGGCGCCTGAACAAAGCAAAAAGGGTCAGAAGTGGGGCTGTGGCTCAAATGGTAGGGTGCCAGCCCTGAGCTGAAGAGCTGAGGGACAGCACCCAAACCTAGAGTTCAAGCCCACAACCAGCCCAAAACAAACAAACAAAAACACATCAGGAGCCCATAGCAGACTCCAGTATTTGGGAGAGTGCATCCAGAGCATCTGATCTTCCCAAGAGCACCCGCAGGAGCAAACACAAGCAGTCCAGGCTGCTCAACCCTTCCAAAGGCGGGAATTGCTACAGCAGAGAGCTGAGAATCCTAAGTGAATAGCAGCTGGAAATAGGCTCCCAACAGAATCCAGATCAGGCACAGACTCTCTCTACCAATACAGAATCAGCAACCAAGCAAAGACAGACACACCAAAACAAGATTGAAGAGCAGTCTCCTGAACCCCCATGCGAAAATCACAGAGAAAAATCACAAGGTTTACCACTACCCAGGACAGCAAGCTCACCTCAAAAGCCAGCAGCCACGCAGGGGAGAGCCCCAGTGGGAGCAAAGCAGGAATGGAAGACAAAAACTACATCCAAGGGTTGCTGGAGGCAATGACTCAAGAAATAAAGCGAGAAATGGATCAGAAATTGAAAGAGCACAAGGATGAACTATCAAAAGATATACAGGACATCAAACAAAAATTGGATGCAAAAATAGAAGCTGCACAAACCTCAGTAAGAAGTGAGATAAACGCCAAATTAGAGGTAATGCATACTGATCTCACCTCATTGAGAGGTGAGATCAGTACTCTGAGAACCAACATTGAATCCATAAAGGGATCCATTTCCACCATGCAAACCACAATAGAAGCCACGGTCAACAGAGTGAATGAAATGGAAGGTAGAGTGTCAGATACAGAAGACAGAATACACCAACTGGACCAAAAAGTGACAGATATGGAAAAATCACTCAAATTAAACCAAAGGGAAATTCAAGAGCAAGCAGATAATGCTAAAAAATTTAACCTTCGCATAATCGGAGTGGACGAAGGTGAGGAATTCCAGAGCAAGGGAATGCAACACCTATTTAACAAGATAGTCAATGAAAATTTTCCCCACCTCAAAAACGACCATCTTAACTACATCACAAAAGCTTATCGAACACCCAACAAGCAAGATCCCAGGAGAAACACTTCTAGGCACATAATAGTAACAATGATGGATCTGAATAATAAGGAAACAATCCTGCATGCAGCAAAAATGAAGAAGGAGCTATACTACAACGGGAAAAAAATTAGAATCACTGCAGATCTCTCCACACAAACAATGAATGCAAGAAAAGCCTGGGAAAGCACCATACGAGCCCTGAGAGCCAATAACTGCCAACCCAGACTGATATACCCGGCAAAGCTAGCATTCACATTCGATGGAGAACTGAAAACTTTTAATAGCAAAGAAAAACTAAATGAATACATAAACATTAAGCCAGCATTACAAAGAATTCTAAGAGGGGGGACACAACCTGAAGAAAGCAACCAGGAACTGGGACCTGCCCCAAACAGGCATTACTCAAAGTCTAACTGAGCAAGCACAGGAGGAAAGGAAAGAAGAAAAACTTAGGAAAACGGAATGGCAGGGACAACAATGCATCTCTCTATACTTTCTCTTAATATAAATGGGCTGAATTCGCCAATTAAAAGAAAACGAACTGAGGACTGGATCAGAAAACAAGACCCATCCATCTGTTGCCTTCAGGAGACCCACCTCTCAGCCAAACATACAAACAAACTCAGAGTGAAGGGGTGGAAAAGGATCTACCAATCAAATTCCCCCAATAAGAAAGCAGGTGTAGCTATCCTGATATCTGACAAAATAAACTTTTCATTAAAATCAGTACAGAAAGACAAGGACGGACACTACATATTAATAAAGGGAACAATCCAAGAGGAGGATATAACCATCATCAACTTATATGCCCCAAATATTGGTGCACCCAGATATGTTAAACAAATGCTCTCAAACTTACAGAATAAAATAGATCCCAATACGATAATACTAGGAGACTTTAACACGCCACTCTCACCAAAGG
Organism: Dipodomys spectabilis; assembly: GCF_019054845.1. NCBI lineage: Eukaryota > Metazoa > Chordata > Mammalia > Rodentia > Heteromyidae > Dipodomys > Dipodomys spectabilis. The sequence goes on from NW_024870817.1 coordinate 14,546,234, forward strand.
ACAGGTCTACCAACCAGAGGATTGGTAAAGAAGCTACCGAATTAAGTGAGGCCATACTTCAAGCGGAATTAACTGACATCTACCGAGTATTTCACCCTAAAACAACACAGTACACATTCTTCTCAGCAGCTCATGGAACTTTCTCCAAAATAGACCATATCATAGTTCATTCAAGGAACTTAAGCAAATACAAAGGGATCGACATAATCCCCTGTATCCTATCTGACCACAGTGGAATCAAGCTAGCTCTCAATAACAAAGCATACCGCAGAAATTTCTCTAATACATGGAAATTGAACAGCACACTCCTTAACAAGGCCTGGGTAACAGAAGAGATCAGAGAAGAAATAAAGCATTTCCTAGAACTCAATGAAAATGAAAACACCTCACAAAGAAACTTGTGGGACACAGCAAAAGCAGTCCTGAGGGGCAAATTTATTGCCCTCAGTGCCCACATCAAGAGAATGGAGACAGACCAAGTAAATAATCTCATGTTGCAACTAAAACAGCTAGAAAAACAAGAAAAAATGGGACCTAAAGCTACTAGACGAAGCCAGATAACCAAATTGAGAGCAGAGATTAACCAATTAGAAAATCAGAAAACCATAACCAAAATAAACCAAACAAAAAGCTGGTTCTTTGAAAAAATAAACAAAATTGATGGCCCGTTGGCAAGATTAATTAAAAAAAGAAGAGAGGAAACCCATATTAATAGGATTAGGGATGCCACGGGAAACATCACAACACGCACCCAAGATATCCAAACAATTCTAACAGACTACTTTCAAAAGCTATACTCTCTAAAGGAAGAAAATCTGGCGGAAATGGATGCATTTTTAGAGAAATACAAATTACCCAAACTGAGCAAAGAAGAAGTTAACCAATTAAATAAGCCAATATCCTATAATGAGATACAGGAAGCTATCAAAAGTCTTCCAACAAAAAAAAAGCCCAGGACCAGATGGATTCACAGCAGAATTCTATAAGACCTTTAAAGAAGAACTAATACCCATACTCCTCAAGCTCTTCAGAGAAACAGAGAAGGAGGGAGCTATCCCAAACTCATTCTACGAAGCCAATATCACACTCATCCCCAAACCAGGCAAAGACCCAACCAAAAAGGAGAATTACAGGCCAATCTCCTTGATGAACACAGATGCAAAGATCCTTAACAAGATTCTAGCTAACAGAATCCAGAAACACATAAAAAAAATAATACACTATGATCAGGTAGGCTTCATCCCAGAGACACAGGGATGGATGGTTTAACATACGTAAGTCAATAAATGTAATCCAACACATCAATAGAGCCAAGGTCAAGAATCACATGATTATCACCACAGATGCAGAAAAGGCCTTTGATAAAATTCAACATTCATTCATGCTAAAAGCTCTGGAGAAAATAGGAATAGAAGGAACATTTCTAAAAACAATAAAAGCCATTTATGACAGACCAATAGCCAATATTATACTTAATGGGGAAAAGCTACAACCAATCCTCCTAAAAACAGGAACAAGGCAAGGATGTCCACTGTCTCCACTCCTCTTCAACATAGTCCTAGAACCCTTAGCCAGGGCAATAAGGCAAGAAAAAGACATTAAAGGGATCCGCATAGGGAAAGAAGAAGTGAAACTATCCCTTTTTGCAGACGACATGATACTATACCTCCACGATCCCAAAAACTCCATCCCCAAACTTTTAGAAATCATAAGTCACTTCGGCAAAATAGCAGGATACAAAATAAACCCACAAAAATCAGTTGCCTTCCTATACACTGATAACGCACAGGAAGAGAGGGAAATAAAGGGAGCAACCCCATTCACAATAACCTCCCAAAAAATAAAATATTTAGGAATTAACCTAACCAAAGATGTAAAAGAACTATTTAATGAGAACTATAAAAAGTTAAAGAAAGAAATTGCAGAAGACACTAGGAAATGGAAAGACCTCCCATGCTCCTGGATAGGCCGACTTAATATAGTAAAGATGGTGATACTTCCAAAACTAATATACAAATTCAATGCAATTCCTATTAAAATCCCAATGACGTACATCACTGAAATACAGAAAACAGTCCAAAAATTTATATGGAACAACAAAAGACCTAGAATAGCCAAAACAATTCTAGGGGATAAAGACAATATGGGAGGGCTATCCATGCCGAACTTCAAACTCTACTACAGAGCTATAATCACAAAGACAGCATGGTACTGGCACAAAAACAGACCCGAAGACCAATGGAACAGAATAGAAGATCCAGATATAAATCCACAGGCCTACAGCCAGCTGATATTCGACAAAGGAGCCAAAGACATACAATGGAAGAAACACAGCCTCTTCAACCGCTGGTGCTGGGAAAACTGGACAGCCACATGCAGAAAACTAAAAGTGGACCCCAGCCTATCACCATGCACTAACATCAACTCAAAATGGATTAAAGACCTTAACATTAAACCTGAATCTCTGAAACTACTGCAGGACAGAGTAGGAGAGACACTTGAACTAATAGGCACAGGAAGGAACTTCCTGAACAGAGTCCCAGGGTCACAACAAGTTGGAGAGAGACTCGACAAATGGGACTACCTTAAAATAAAAAGCTTCTGCACAGCTAAATCTATCGCAACTAAGCTAGAAAGACAACCAACTAATTGGGAAAAAATATTTACCAGCAATATATCAGACAAGGGGTTAACATCCTGTATATACAGGGAACTCAAGAAACTAATCCCTCCCAAACCTAACAAACCAATTACTAAATGGGCAAGGGAACTAAAGAGGGACTTCTCAAATGAAGAAATAAAAATGGCAAAGAAACACATGAGGAAATGTTCATCATCCCTGGTGGTGAAGGAAATGCAAATAAAGACAACCCTGAGATACCACCTTACCCCAGTCAGAATGTCCCACATCCACAAATCAGCCAACGACAAATGCTGGAGGGGATGTGGAGAAAGAGGAACCCTATTACACTGCTGGTGGGAATGTACACTTATACAACCACTTTGGAAAGCAGTCTGGAGGGTCCTTAGAAAGCTAAAGATTGACCTCCCTTACGACCCAGTCATACCACTTCTAGGCATCTACCCTGAACAACAGGAACCAATATACAAGGACACGTGCACCTCCATGTTTATTGCAGCACTGTTCGCAATAGCTAGGATATGGAAACAACCTAGGTGCCCCACCACAGATGAATGGATCCAAAAATTGTGGTATCTATACACAATGGAATATTATGCAGCCATTAGAAATGACAAAATAATGGCATTTGCAGGGAAATGGATGGAGCTAGAAGGAATCATGTTGAGCGAGGTAAGCCAAGAACGAAGAGACAAACGGTACATGGTCTCCCTCATAAGTGGATGCTAAATCCAAAAGGTTAGGTGATACGACAAAACTAACAGGACTTAAGAAACAAAGAACTCCCGCTCATCTGGTTGAACCACTACTAAATATCCTCATGCTGCTGATCACAAATATGGTATATAACATGTGAACACTATTATATATTACAGACTGTGGTAGACAATTTGCTCCAGGGAAGTTAGAATGAACTTGTGACTTTGAAATTATGTAATCATTTAATCACAATCAAAAAAAAAAAAAAAAAAAAAAAAAAGAACCTCGGGGAAGGGAGGGAGGGAGGGGATGGTAGGGGGAAAACAATGGAGGGGGTAACAATGTTCAAGAGGAAGTGTACTCATAACCTCACTCATGTAACTGTAACCCTCTGTATAGTAGCTCTACAATAAAAAAAAAAAAAAAAAGTAAAAAAAAAAAAATAAAAAAAAAAAAATAAAAGTATACATACAATTTGTCAGCAGGTATATGCAAAAAATGCTTATCATCACTAATTGTCAGAAAAATGCATAAGGAGATGCTACTTTACACTTGTTAGAATGATTGCAATAAAAAGCCAAAATCTAACAATACGTTGGCAACATTACCACCATCAGTGGGAATGTACATCAATACAACCTTTATGCAAAATTAAAAGAAAATTAGTAAAAATTTAGAAACACTCAGAATATTCAGCAATCCCTATGTTTCTTTGGGCCTAGCTTACTTCACTTAACCTTATTTTCAATAACTAGTGTATGTCTGAGACAAGCAGAAATGGTCAGATAAGTTGATGTTAGGTGAAATGAACCCCAAGATAAGGACTCAAATGGTTTTTCTTTCTTGCTATTGTTTCTAACATATTTATAAGATGATTTCTTTGTTGCTTTTTATGTCCCTCGCTCATGGTATAACCCCTGTTGATGTTGTTATAATTTGTGGAGGGGAAGGGAAAAAACAAGTTGTTTAAATAGGGTTACAAGTGGACCCATTGCTACAAGGAGATGTACAAGATGTTATGTAGAAAAACGGACTTTACAACTTTGGAGGCGGGGAGGGGAAACAAAGGAGGAGGCAACAATGCTTGATAAGAAATGTACACATTACCTTGCCCACGTAATTGTAAGCCCTCTGTGTGTGGTAATTTCACAATTTCACAAAAAAACTTATTAATAGTAAAAAAGCAAACAAAAATAGAATATGCAGCAATCCCACCACTGAGTCTGTAGCTAAACTCAGTCAAAAACACACCCACCCTTCCTTGTTTATTACAGCTCTTTTCTTAAAACACAAGATACAGAATCAACATGTGTGTCCATCAATAGATAAAGATTTTTTTAATGTACTACACACACACACAGACACACACACACACACACATACACACACACACATGCTGAAATATTGCCATTTAGGAAAAAATAGATGGTCCTGCAGGACCTTTATAAAGTGAAATAAGCTAGACACAGAAAGACAATTATCATGGTGTCACACTCTATGTACAATATAAAAAGTTAAATCATAAACATATAGAGAAGAAATACGATTTTCAAGGGAAGGAGGTAACTAGGAAAATATTGGTCAAAAGACACAAAAATTAGGAGGATAAAGTTCAAATAATACACCATCATTTATTTTATATCACTAAAACAGAATACCAGAGATAGAGTGTTTTATAAATAACAGAATTTTATTCTCATGTGTCCAGAGGTTATGAACCAGGATCAAACAACCATCATGTTTTGTTTTCTGGGCAGGATGTACCATCTACTTTCAAGATGGTAGCTTGTGTGCTACATCTTGTAAAGCAGAAGAAAAATTTCCCATATAGCAATACAAAGTGAAATTATTCCTGTAAGTGCAATTGTCTCATCAGCACAAAGTCTTCACAACCTAAAAATTACCCCTCAGTCTTCATCTCCCATTACTACTGTACTGGAAATTAAGCTTCCAATACATACAACTGTAGGGGTCAAAAACATTCAGAATGTAGCATGCAATATTCTTGTATATTGCTAAAGGATAGATTTTAGGGTGGGGCATTATAGCACATCTATAATTTTAGCTATGCAAAAGGCAGAAATGAGCAACTCATAGTTCAGGCAAACCCAGGCAAAACCATTTAGTGAGACCTTATATTAACAAACTGGACATGGTACAGGGGTACACTGGTACTCTCAGCTATGTGAAAAGTAGAGTTAAGAGGATCACATAGTCCAAGGCCACTCCTGGAGAAAAGTATAAGATCCAATCTGAAAAACAAGGCAAAGCAAAAACAGCTAAGTTTATAGCTTGAGTGGTAGCAAACGAAGGCCTGAGGTCAAATCCAAGTACTACCCAAACAAAACAAAACATGGAAGAAAATAGATTTGAAGTGCTCTTATCGCCAAAATGGAACTTTGTGAGGTCACATTTTTTAATGAGCTTGATGTAGATGGTTGTCAATATAGACCATATTTAAAACATGTTGTTTTAAATACATAAAATTTTAGTTTTCAGTAAAATAATTTCTTACTCCAGTATCTGTGATTTTAATATTCTACTACACAGTTTAACGCTAATTAAGAATTTTAAGCAAGTGAGATATTTAAACAACCTGGATTAGGAATGTACCTCTAGGTGTAGATAAGGTATGAACTAAAGTGAAAGAGAACAGTAGAGAGAACCAGTTGAGCTATAGAAGTGAGCTGGCTAGGGTCCTTGAACTCTGACTACAGCAACCCTCTACTCCACTGTGCATTCGAAGATGATTTCGACATAGTGTCCATTTCCTTAAATGACCGCCGTCTGAAGCTTCTTAAATCCAGGAGAAGCCATCCTGGAGAAGAATGCCTGACATGAACAACTGTGAGTAGTCAGATGGCCCTGTCAATCTTGTGTGTCATTTTTCCATCAAAGCCATCTTAGTCCAACAGTCAGTTCTATGGTATTCTTAGTCCAGGCTACTTAGCTGGTAGATTCACTATGACCTTTCTTTTTATGGCAGCCTATTCAAACTGCTTCACTTGCCAGGGACCTCCCATTCACTCACTTCTGACATTTTAAGAGACACTTTTCTGGATAATGTTTTGAAATAAATTCTCTCTCTCTCTCTCTGACTATGTCTCTCTGTCTCTCTTGTTTATCTGTCATCTGTCTGTCTCTGTCTGTCTGACTCACTCAAATGGTTAATGTCTGTTTCAAGAGAATTGTGTTGTGTTTGTCAATATGTCATGAGCTGCAGTCTAAGAAGCGTAGAAACTCCTTTCATTCAGTTAAATGTATTTCTACCATTTCTGATTTAGCTTTTTTTTAAACTGCATACCACAGGAAGCCAAAATTGCAGCAATTTCCAGGGTCAGATGGGGAGAGAAGTTCTGGATGAAATTTAGACAGAACCACATACTTCCCTTCCTCAAACCCCCCAAGACGTGGCCCCTGGAAGAAGTCTTTCATAAAGAGGACCTATCAGTTAAACGTCTCCTTTGTGGGCAGATCTGGCTCTGGCTAAGTGGAAAGGTGAGTAAGGAGGGTAGAAGTATTCACAGCCACTACCCAAAATTGTGTTTTAATTTCCATATACACATTTGGAATCTTGTGTTATTTTTACTTTTTGCCATCACTGTTCAAACAAAACAGCAGGTTAAAACTTTTTTTTTCTAAAATCATATAAAAACCTCATGTAACAAAAGTTGAATGCTATTTTAGATCAAGTAAATACAGACAAGTAGACCTTAGACCTCCTCCTGCCTTTTGGCTATGCTTCAGTTTGAGGTAAGGAAAGTCTTTTTGGAAGAAAAAAAAGAAAGAAAGAAAATTACAATTCTTAAAATGAGTCTAAGTTTAGGGAACCTAACCAACAATAATCTTGCAAACCGTTGTTTTAAATTCAATGAGGGAGCATTCGGAAACTTACTGGACATTAGTTACTCTGTCCTTTTGAATTGTTTTCCTTTTAGGAAAGTGCCTTTGAGCATGTTTTCTGACAGCATGATTAGAAATATAACTGGAGTATAATTCAGGCCTGAATCCACATAATGAGCAAACACTGCATGTGCACTCAGCCTTAAGCTGAGTGCAGTCCTGGATCTCAAAGAGTCACATCTGGAAGGGAGAGCTGACTACAAGCATATTATTACTCTGCTATAAGGAAAAGGTTAAAGATTGTAGATGAGAACTCTAAAAAGTAGCAACTAGCCTTACAGGGAGATAATGGAAAAAGTAACAGTTAAGAAATTATTTTCTAGAAAGTTTACAAAAGTTGGACCACAAAGAATATTATCTTGACACACTTAGGAACAATTTGTGTTAGATTATAAGATGAATTTTAAAAGTAGAAAAAAAATTCCCACATTTTCTTACGGCTTCTGAAGAATTTGAGCAGTATGCTGGAAGCAATGAGGAGCTACAGAGTACTATTAACAAACTAAGGCAATACATAGGAATAGTAATAGGAATGGAGATAAGGAAACAAAATTAATAACTATCCATGAGAAAGAATTAGAATGCTGAGACATCTAGTAAATTGACTCTGAAAGAGAAAATAATAACTGCAAGAATTTCATAGGATACATTTCATTACAAGTGATGAAATCTCAAATTTAAAAAGGTCAACATAATAGGAGTCTCATACAAGTAAAGATGCTGGAAGTTGAAAGATCACCAATAGAGAGGAATCCGTCAGGGCTTCTCTGCAACTCCCTTAAATTTCTCCCTTCCAACTAGTAGAATTCCCACTAGACAGGTTCTCCTTAAGGTAAAAACATGGCTGCTGTCACAACCAGAGACCAGGTACTTTCTGGTTAAATCACAGGAAAAATAGCATCTCTAAGCTTTGTCATGACTGCTCTGGCTTAGCGTTTCAGCCCACCATAAATTAATATATTTGGCAGTGAAAAATGTCATCTGCTAAGTAACTTAGGCCAAGGTTTCTTGTTGAAATAATTATGGTAATGGAGACAGATATCCTAATTAATTTAGACTTCCCAGCTCCGGCTTACAGAGCTGAGAATCAGATCAATTTCACTGAAAACATGTTGGCTACTCAATTAAATGTGAGGGAATAATGAAATAGCCACTATAAGTTGAGCAAACCCATCATAGATAGATAGATAGACAGACAGATACTTTTGTATACAAGTGATCAAAAATGATTTCTACAAAAATACTGCCAGACTGAAGAATAAACAGATTTAACACCACCCTATTCCTGCAGAGTAACATTATTTAGTAGTTGGCAGATGCCTATTTGAGATAGGCTAAGATAGGGATTTAGATTTGTAATATTTATCTTTCTTAGAAATACAATAAATAGAATACAGTTTGAGAATTCATAATTTGAGCAAAGTCTACATTTTCTCCTATCCTGTCTATTTAGGAATTAGTTAAAATATCCACTGTAATAGTATAGTATAAGTAAAGATGTGGTGGTGATCAGCTGTTATAAGGGTTTTAAATAGTCTAATCAATTTATTAATAAGAAAGTAATAAATAAAATTCAATGAGTAACACAATGCAAGGCTATTATTTATTTGATATTCCATAAACTAGTAAATTGGTATTCAGAAGAATGTATAGGGATAGAAAAGTGGGATTAAGTACAAAGTCAAAGCCTGGTTTCACCCCTTACTGTGTTTTTTTTAAGTAGACTGAGGATTTACTCAATCTCTGGATCCCAATGGCACTTATTCATAAAATGAAATTAGTAGGGCTTCAGCTACGATTTCAATGGCAAATCACTTGACTGGCAAATGTTGGACCCTAAATTCAATCTAAATTATTGACCAAAAAATAAATGAAATTAACAATAGAATATTTACAAAACAAAAATAAAACTAATAATAACTATACACATAATAACTTATGGTTTTTACTTATAAGTTAAATATTATACAACAGATACAAGTATATTTGAAATATAGTACACAAAGTAAGTTTAGTAAACAACTTATATGGTTTATAACATATGAATGACTAGGTTTTTTTTAAAAAACATTTTTTTTCTTTTTCTTTTGCAGTACTGAGGACCAGGCAAAGTGCTAGGCAAGTGCTCTATCACTGAGATATATCCTGAGCCTTAAAATATATTTTTAAAATCCAGAATAAATTGGAACATTTTACATGTTATTACTATTCTTCACCTGGCTCTTTTGGGAGAAATGCTGTAACAATTTATTTACTTACCCCAAAAAGTACTTAATATATGAGATGCAGTGTAGGTACAACAACGGGCATGAGCAATTCCTTGACTTCATGAAGCTTACAATCTAGGCATATGTAATTGTATCGTTTTTTTCTGAATTTTCACAGGTTTTCTTCGTGACCTGAAATATGATTTTAGAAAATGTTCCATGACCTACTGAGAAGAATGAACATTCTGATGTTACTGAGCAAAATATTTTGTAGTTAGTTGTTAAGACTAGTTAGTCAATACAATTATTTGGGCTGAGGTTTCTCTCTTGAATGATCTATCCAGAGGTGACAGTTATGTGTTCAAGTCATCAACAATCAATGTGTTTGTATTTACATGTGATTTTGGGTTAAGTAGCATTTGTTTGATGAAGTTGTGTGCTTTGGCATCAGGTAGATAGTTATTTATAATTGTTATATCCTCTTGCAGGAGAAATTCCTACTTTAGTATTTGATATCCTGTCTCTTCTCACTATTTTTAATTTTAAGTCTATTTTATCTGATATTAATATTGTAAATCTAAGTCATTTAATGGACAGTTAAGTCCATTAATATTGAGAGGATGGAGAGGTGTTTGGTAATTCCTGCCATGTTATCCACCTTCTTAGGAGCTGTGCCTCCTCATTTCTTATTATATTTATCTGGTTCCATGGCAAAGGGCTATTTCTCTGCCACTATCATGTCCTTACTGGTTTTCTCTTTTTTTGGGGGGGGGGGGGTCTGGTCGTGGGGCCTGAACTCTGGGCCTGGGCGCTGTCCCTCAGCTCTTCAGCTCAAGGCTAGTGCTCTACCACTTGAGCCACAGTGCCACTTCAGCTTTTTTTCTTTTTGCTTATGTGGTGCTGAGGAATTGAACCCAGAGCCTCAGGCATGCAAGGCAAGTGCTCTACCACTGAGCCACCTTCCCAGCCCCGTTATTGGTTTTCAATGTGTAGGAGGTCTTAAGTATCATCTTTAGTGCTGGTTTGGTGGAGATAAATTGTTTCCATTTTTCCTTGTTATGGAAAGTTTTTATTTGTCCCTCTATAATGAATAGAGCTTTGTTGAATACAGTATTTTTGGTTGGTAGTTTCTTGGTTTTTTGTTTTTTTTTTGCCTTTAAGTCATGGCATACATCATTCTAGGCTCACCTGCTTTCCTGGTCTCAGCTCGTAAATCTGTAGTTATTCTGACTGGTTTTGTTCTACAAGTAATTAATCTTTTCTGACAGGTTTAAGGATCCTTTCTTTGGTCTCTATTGATACTGTGTAGATACAATGTGTCAGTGGGATGTTCTTTTCTAGTCTGGTCTGTTTGGAGTTCTGAAGGCTTTTTGTACCTGAATGGGCCTATAGTTTTGGATGCTGGGAAGTTCTCTGCTAAAATTCTGTTAAATATGTTCCCTATCCCATTAGTTGCTTCTCCTCTCCATCCTCAATACCTTGAAGACTAATGTCTTAAATTAGGTCTTCTGATTGAATACTGAAGTTTTTGCACATTTCTTTCTTGATTCATGGATTTGTTCTGGATAATTATCTCCTCTAATTTATCTAAGTTATCTTTGATTCCTTAGGCTCTGTCTTCTATGTCATGTATTCTGCTGTCAAGATTTTCTGCTTTGTTTTTTGTTGTTGTTGTTATTTTCTGCCCTCTAATTGCTCATTTTTGATGGCTTCTATCTGATTACTGAAGCTTTCTTTTAGGTCTTGTAAGGACTTGCTTTGTTTGTCTGCTTTTTTCTTCCTATCCTTTAGCTGAGTGACTGTTTTTTCATTGGACTCTCCTTCTCTTGGAATTCATTTATCTTTCTGTTTGTGGACTCTGTGAATGCCTCTAAACTTTGGCGAGTCTCATCATGCTTATGCATAGCCTTGTCTTTGCTTTCTATCTCTTCATTAAACATATTTATCAGCAGTGTTTTTAAAGCACGCGGTCATTCATTGTCTGCTCTATAGCCTGGCTATTTTCTGTGGGAGTTGATCTTCCTTGACTTGATATTTTTCTAGTGTTTATATAGTTTATTCTACCCTTTAGGAAATAATAGCACTCAAATCCCAAACCACAACAGGGCACAATATAAAGTGAAAAAGCAACACAGAGCTTTACAATCAGAGGTTTTTAAATCAGAGATAGTTATTCCCTTATCTAAATCCTCCTTCACTTTTGTTTTTGGAGGGGTATTGTGGTACAGGAAAGGAGTTGTAGACAGTGAGCAAATCTCTTTTAAGGGTTAGGTAAACTAACCAAACAAAAAGCCAACTACACAGAATCAAAATGGACTCAAATACAATCAAAGAGACAAGCAATAGGAGAATAAAGGCATAAAGAAAAGAAAGAAAAAGAGAAGGACCAGAAATAAAGGAAAACAAAGTTAAAAGAAATAGACAAGAAAAGTAAAGGAAGGAGAAAAAAAGACAAAAGAATAGTGAAAATGAAAGGAAAAGGAGAAAAACTAAAAAATAACAAATAGGAATAAAAATTTTTAAAAAATGATTACAAATATAGCCAGAATTAAATATGCACATGACTAAGAAACAGGCTTAACAATCACCTAGACTGTGTGTCTAAGAGTAATCAAAACAACAAAAAACAAAAGAACAAAAACAAACAACAACAGCAAAACAACAACAGAAAAAGATGAGTTTCCCAATTTTTTAGGGGACCTTGTTTCTCATAATATCTGGTAAGCAGTATCTTAGTGGACTCTGTTTTAGTTGCTGGTATCTGCAGCTATCCTTGTAGGTGAGATCCTGGCAACCCCACTGTTTGGAGCTTCTTTATTTCACAGGTAAGAGGCATTTCTGATGGGTTGGGATCTTCACTTAAGACATGCAAGGGCTTCTGGATTCAGAAGCCTTCTTGATGTAGGGGTGTTGCTGTTAGAGTTCCACGCTCAGTATACTTGGGTAATAGCTACATTTTTGTGGTTTGTCTGTAGCTTGCTTGTAAATCAAAGAGATAAGAGACATTTTCTACTCAGTTTGTTTGAGTGGCCAGAAAAATGTTTTCTGCCTTACAAAAATGGAATCTCTGCAACTCTCTTCCAAGAGTATATTAGGCAGTATTGGGCAGTGTAGCTCTTTAGGCTGCAGGCAGGAGATGGCTCTTAACTATGGCCTAACTTCTTCAGAGAGCTTGGTGTGGGCAGGGCTGCAGCATATATGGAATCCGTAGTGTTCTCAGAACTGGAGGGTGAGCTACCACCTGGATTCCTACTCGGTATGACCTGTAAACATACTCAGCTTTTACCACTGTCTGTTTTTGTTTTGTTTTGTTTTCAATGAGATTTTAGAGAATGTCAATTTTGTAATTCTAAGATGCTCAGCTGGCTATAGGCCTGGCTGGAATGCCACTGACCTTGTCCTTGCTCACCTCTGCAGTACAGGGCTGTCTCCCCTGGATGGGTCTTTTGTTTAACACCAGAGAAGGGTGATGCAAGGGTATCAGATTCTTTTCCATTTTCAAAAATGGCACTCCTTTTTTAAATTATATATATATATATATATTATTGTAAAGATACTGTACAGAGGATACAGAGGAATTACAGTTACATGAATAGGGTAATGAGTACATTTCCTATCGAGCATTGTTACCTCCTCCTTTGATTTTCCCTCACCCTCACTTCCCTCCTCACCTCTCCAACTCTTCCTCCCCTCCACATTGTTGAGTATGTTTTCAACATGGTGTCCTGTATATCTCATCATTACAATGGGTCAACCTGCATCCCCATTTAAGCATTCCACTATACCCCTTCCCCTCCCCAAATTACAAAATGTGTATACATGATGCAGAACACTGGAATCAAATACAGTGAAAACAGGGGTTATACCATGGGGGAAGAACTTACAAAAGAAACAAAAGAATCACTTAGTGCATTATCAGTATATTAAAAACAATAGCAAGAAAGAAAAACTCCCTGTGTCCCTGCCTTGGGACACATTTCAGTTAACATCATCTCATATGGTCATATGTACATAGCCTTTGACCTTCTCTGTTTGTCGTTCACATGTACTAGTCATTGCAAACAAGGGTAACCATGGGAGCTATGTTTCTTTTTTTTTTTTTTTTGTGAAAATACTGTACAGAGGGGTTACAATTACATGGGCAAGATAGTGAGTACATTTCTTATCAAGCATTGTAGCCTCCTCCTTTGTTTACCCTTCCCATCCTTTCCCAGCCCCCTCCCCCGCCCCCCCCACCCGGAGCTATGTTTCTTTGGGCCTGGCTTACTTCACTTAATATAATTTTTTCCAAGTCTTTCCATTTCCTAACAAATGGAACGATGTCATTCTTTCTGACAGAGGCATAGAATTCCATTGTACATATATATATAAACCACATTTTCTTGATCCATTCATCTACTGAGGGGCATCAAGATTGGTTCCATATCTTAGTTATGGTGAATAATGCTGTGATAAACATGGTTGTTCTGATAGCTTCGGTATGACCTTGGTTGTGATCATTTGAGTAAATGCCCAAAAGTGGGATTGCTGGGTCATAGGGAAGCTCTATGTAGTCTTTTGAGGAACCTCCATACTATGCTTTCCAAAGTGATTGAACAAGTTTACACCCTCAGGGGGGACTGCTTCTTTGGAAAGGGTTTTTGTCAGGATGCTCTGGCAGTAGCTTTGACACTTTCAAAAATGGTGGTGTTCTGGGGTAGGGGTTCCAGCCCAGATGCTGTTCTCTGGGTCGAGGGGCTGGGGGGAGAGGCAAGTCTTTTGTGGGGCACTCACAGTTCCCAGTGATATTTTGGACCAACTGCGATGTGGTGGATTGTCTCTGTGTCTGACTGTGTTTTGCTAGGTTGTGGGCTTCTGTTCTTGCTTTTTTCCATGTGCAATCCTGAGGACTAAGCTGCTGCCACATCGATGCTGCATGGAGCACTAGTTTCTGTCTCCTTATGCAACCAGTTTGTAATCTTCTTTTTTGGTGTGTATCTCTTTATAATTATAGCTTACTAGGTGTGGCTCTCTAGATGTAGAGTGTCTGGTGAGCTCATAAAATTCTCTTTCTTCAGAAGGAGCTTAGGTTGTTCCCTGTTCTTTTTCTACCATCTTTCTCACAATCCTACAATTCTTATTTTTTTAAAAAAACAAGATTAAGAAAATTCTGGTCTGATTTTCAGAATAGGAATAGCTTTACTATTGTTTAACAAACGAACCAATAGATTTGAATTTAAGTTAGATTGTCTTGGAAATTTGAAAGATATGTCAACTTTTTAGAGTACTGAGTTTTCAAACAAGTGGCAAAAGTCTTATTTTATATAGTTTACTGGCTATCTGATAATGACCTATTGTGAATTGGGTAAAGGATAGAATATAGTTTTCAAATGTGATGCATTTCACTTTGAAATTTAACAACACCTGGTTTGTTTTTAAGTATAATGTTTTCAATAACCATCTCAATTGAGCAATATATTTTATTATGAGTAGCTGACTTTCTAGGAGCTTGACTGACTGTAATAACTGTAATAACTGACTAAAATAAAAGGCCTCTCTCACTGTGCAATGAACATTATATTCAATTTCTTGTGTATTGATTATAAATATTTGTCAAAACTGTTGAGGGGGGGCAGGGAAAAAAACTCTTGTCAATCTTTATCAAATATATTGAGGGGTAATAAGCCTGATCAATAATAGCAGTATCTAAAAATAGGTGCAGAAAAGGTTTAATTATCATCTTGTTGCAATAATGCCTAAAAACTTGTCTCTGTTTAACATTACCTTGAAAATGTTATATAAAATTTTTTATAAACTTATTTTTACCACATTGTGGAAAGAATTCATGTGTACTTTGACAAATACACATTTATGTACAAGTATAACAAAATTGTGTTTTGCCAGAAACCATACAGACACAAGTAAAGACAGCAGATATTACTTACAGATCACAGAAATCTTCAACCTAGAACCTTCCTGACCATATTTGTATAGCTATATCTTGTTAAACTTATCTGAAGAGCATCTTGATTTATATCAAACTACGAGGATTTCGAGCTCAGAGGCATTTTTAGAATGCTGCCAAATGATAGCATTGTCTAAATACCAACTTGTAATGATGAGATGGCAGCAGGAACAGCTGCCTAGGGAATGTGTGATCCTAGCGTCTGTGAAATTCAATATTCTTGACCACACCTTTCTTCTGGATATGCCCCTTTTCTGTAGTTTCCATGACAGCATTTATATTTACTTTTATGATTTGAATCTCAATTTTCTGGTTGGTTCTCTTATCTTTAATTATTTGCTTTTCCTCACCCTTAGTCTTCCACAAGACCCTATACAACAAAAGTACCTTTTCCTCAATACCATCTACCAACAGTGTGTGCTCTAGATGAATTTGTTACCTGGTCAGCCAAATACATAATCAAGTTCAGCTAAAGGCTTTGTTATATTAGAACCATTATTTGCCCACTACATTGATCTAAAGTGATCATAACTGAATAAGAATTTACCATATTATTACATTCCTGTGAACAAATGTAATGAAATCCAATCATACATTTTCCCATCATCCCACAGATTCACTTACGTATGTCCCTTGCAATATGTAGATGTTTTTAATAGTATCCAAAAAGAAAAAAAAACTCTTAAAGTAGGTAAAAGAACATCCTAGGGTGATAACTTATGGCATTAGATTTAGATACACTTGGACTTGAGAATATTTCTTTATACTGTACAATGAGTGAAGAAATTTGACTATTATTTTTATCTCCTTGAGGAATACAATGAATGTGCCTAGGCTGCCTATTATAATATTTGCTAGTCTTTTTTTTTTAAGCCAGTTCTGGGGCTTGAATTCAGGGCCTGAGTGCCTTGCCTGAGCCTCTTTGCTCAAGAATAACACTCTACCAACTGAACCACAGTTCAGCTTCCAGCTTTTCAGTAGTTAATTAGGCATAAGAGTCTTGTGGACTTTCATGCCCTGATGCTTTCAAACTCTGATCCTCAGCTCTCAGCCTGTCAAGCAGCTAGAATTATAGGCATCATAGGATTTATAGGACTATAGGATTATGAGTTACCATTGCACAACCAAAGTCAACATTTTTAGATTTATCTACTCTGAGAATTTTCAATACTTGCATGTGAGAACATGTTATGGCAGAAATACAATATTAGTCCCACAGAAAACAAACATATATATACACACATTGATCATAAAGTTAAAGTTACATGCTTCCTTTTGTATGTGTGCTGGTACTGGGTCTTGAACTCAAGGGTTGAGTGATGTCCCTTAGATTTTTATTTTTCCTCAGGGTTGGTGCTCTACCACTTGAGCCACAGTTTTAGCTGTTAACAGAAGATGAGTCATATGTGCCTTTTCTGTTCAAGCTGGTTTCCAAACATACTCCTTTAACTCAGCCTCCTGAGTAGCTAAGGTTACAGGTATAAACCACCACTACCCAGATAAAGCAATATACATTTTAATTAAATATACATGTTCACAACAAAATCAATAGTTTCCTAATATTACTATGTAATGTCCAAACTTCATTTTTACCAAATAATCCAACTTAAAGTTTTAAAATCCCCCAAAATATTCAATGTTAATTGTGAACTGCCATTAGAGTTTAAATGTAGGTATTATGTATTATTTTTCTTTAGTGAAATTTTTCATGTCATCAATCCATAGATAACTGTTCAATAATTATTTGTGACTGAGTACAGTAACTAATTCTCATTGGAGGACATGAACATGTATGTTCCTTCAAAAATATTTGGTGGGTGTGGGGAAGGGAGAGTATGGAAAGGGATGGGAAGGGGAAACAAAGAGGAAGCAACAATGCTTGATAAGAAATGTACCCGCTATCTTGCTCATGTAATTGTAACTCCTCTGTATGGTATTCTCACAATAATAATAATAAATAAATAAATAAAAATACTTGGTGATTCTTCTAGTTACTATATTCTAGCAAGGAACCAGAGAGCCTCTGAAAGTTATAATCCATAAAAATTTCAAATATACACTAATATCAGGTAATTATACAGACTCCATTTTCATGCCTTATTGATTTTCATATAAAAATAAGAACAATTTTAGGGCTTATATTCAAAATAAAACTTTGTTTTAGTAAACTCATGAATATTATATTATTTTCTATGAATGTTTTGAGGGAAAATAAGTAAAAAAAAAATTCAAAATTTGCCCCAAGGAAATGTCCCAATAAATAAAATAGCTATAAAGAATCTCCATGAGTATATTCAACAAATATTATTGTACCTAGCTCTGTACTGGGAATACTTATGGATTAAAAGAAAGGAAAGAAAAACATAGCTTTTCTTGTAGGAATACAGATAATAATAATGACTAAGTAATCACATTAAAAAATAAAGAATGAGGAGAGTAGACTAAACAGGATGTGAAGAATGATTTAACAAAATGATTAGGCTTGGTAGACATCAGTGAAAAATGTGGCATTCCTACAAATATTTGAAACAAGTAAGGTATTTTAGCATATCAATAACTGCAGAAGGCATATTCCTACAAGAGAAAAGAGCTAGTACGAAGGTCCTGAGGAAGAATATTCACAATAAGTTCTACCTTGGTGGAGGACCCAATGCTGACCTAGGTGAAAGAAGAGAATGTAATTGGAAAATGAGGTCAGCAGGTAGGGAAAGCTACCTGAGAACCAGGTAGCCATTGTCTGGACTTTGGCCTTTAAAATGCATGAAACAGAGAATTGTCATTAATTTTTAGGCAGAGGTGAGCCATACTATTGTCTGACTTGGGCTACGAAAGGACTGTTATGATTGCAGGAGTGAGCATTCATTTGTTCCACAGTGAGCTGACAAATCAAGCGTCAAAACCAACATCACAATAGATGTGGCCACATACAGTACACGTTTAAACCCTAGTATGACTGTTCTCCATTCTTAATGTTTTGTTCTTTTTAAGAAATTTGCGGTGAGCCAAGCAAAATAGTCTAACCATAGGATCTGGACAGTAAAGACATTTTATGATTACTCCATGTTCTTTTCCTTCTTTTTTTACTTATATATGTTTATATATATATATTTATTATGTTTTACTTTTAAGATCATAAATAGCAAAATTGTTTACAATGTTCACACAATTTAGAAACATAAGATAAAAGTAAAAAAAACCCTAGATTTTTCCAATCACTAAAGGAAGTAACTTCTGTTATCCCTTTTTTGTGTTGTATATCCTACATGATAGTCTTAGTATTTTTAAGTATTTGTACGAAGAAGTTGCCATTCAACAAAAAGTTTATGAGTATAATGTGTGTTGATTAATGTCATCCCTTTCAACATCCTTACCTTCTCTAGCAATGCACCCTTTCTCTCACTTTTCCTAATATTGTAGGCTATAAATAGAATTTTTACAGCATTCCCTCTTATTTCTTCTCTTCCTTCATCTACCTCCCCGCTTGACCCTCTTGGCACTCTCTTTCAAGTGTCAGTTTCCTGGTGTTTACTTTACTATATTTGCACATATTTATTTCTTCATTATCCACAATTATTTTGATGACCAATATTGATATCTTTCATTAACCAACAGACTGCAAATAGAAGTTTTGGGAATTCAAATGGCTTTGCCCAAAGCATATACTGGGATTGAAACACAGTGATGTCTAGGTGACATTTGGAACAATCTTCTCCAAGTTTTCCCTGTACCATCAGGTTTTCCTACTCTTCTGATTCACCAGATTTCACCAACATCATGTGCACAACCACACATTCTATGATCTCTTAAAATCAATTGTCCTATAAGAAAGATAGTTTTGACCAGTAGTAAAAGGAAAAAAAATACAGCAAAAATTGTTGAGGGTTACACAAAAATGAGCAAGATACTGATACTGTGTCCTCTGAATAAATAATAAGATAGAATCAGATTTTAAGCCAAGATGAAACTTCCTAAGTCTACAATTTTCTCTAGAAAACTAGAGAAAAGTACACTTTCAACCATTTTTCCTCATCAGATAATTCTGTGCTGCTTAATCCCAGAACTCCACCCAGTCTCATTAATTCCATGGAAAGGCATATTTGAGAGTCAGAGAAAGTTTAGTGGGACATAACATACTCTAGACCAGGGCAAAAGTAAAAGTAGGTTTAACCCCTACCACAGGCATTTCAATACCTTGTATTTTATGAGATACATATTGGGGCGTGTGTGTGTGTGTGTGTGTGTGTGTGTGTGTGTGTGTGTGTGTGTGTATTTTCTGATGCTAGTGAAATTATTTCTATGGCTTTAGATACACCATTAGATGTGATTTGGTAAACATGGAATCAATATCAAAAATCTATTGTACAATTACGCTAAATCAAGATTTCTTCAGGAGTTATTAACAGTTTGGAGCAGATCAGTCTTCTTTATGGAGCATGGTCTTGTGCATTGTAGGATATGTAGTAGCATCCCTGGCCTTTCCTACCAGATGCCAGTGGTATACCTACACTTCTAATCCAGACACAATAGTTTAATAAGTTTCTGGGCACTGCAAAATATCTTTTGGAGGATAAAATCACCCAAGATTGAGAACTACTGTACTATATTAACAATATTATAAAAGGTTAAGTGCCTAAGCCAGTCTTACTTATGAAAAACGTGTTTGGAGGAAACAATCAAAATACTCATAAAAACAATTCCGACTGGGAATTGTACCATTAAGGGGAAAAAAAAGTATTTTGTCCTCTCCAATCCAGACAAAAAGCCACACCAGAAGTTAAAGCAAAAACATCCTGATTAGATTAGCACCTACTTCATTGGTGGCCAAAATTGGCACTTTAAAAGGATGGGGCAAGGAAGGAAAGTGACTGTCTCTTCAGGGTCTAACTGCCTGCAGCAGCCTTTATTTGGGCGGTAGCCTGAAGCAATCTACCCTTTTGTGGAGCCCTGATTGATGCAAGTTTATTGTTTTCCTTTGTGGAGCCCCAGAGGACACTATGTTTATTGTTCATTTCCTCTACCCAGCATTGGTCTATCCAATGTAAGAAATACAACGTCCAAACAGAGGTTTGGCAACTTCTAGCCCCCAAGCTAAATCCCGTAGGGTTAGTAGTGGAGAATGCCAGACCTGACTTAATGATTAAGAATTCCCTTAGCCAAATCTCACAACATGCATGAATGTCTTAACCAGATGCCGGGAGTTATTCCCAGAGACCTGACCCCTCTCTAGTTGAGACAGGCAACAACCACAGATCTGCTACTCTTCCTAAGTCTTTGAAGGCTCTTCCCTCAAACACACTGGCACACTGTCAACAACTCTGTACTGGGGATGATTATGCTATGTATGCTACCCAAAGACAATAGCTTTGTCATAGAAGAGGTGTTGCAGAAGCAGGCAGTGGCTTGGTACAGACAGTACACATCAGGGTCCTATTAGAACATGCCATCCCCATAATTTTTCAGTGTTCTGATATAATATTTGGACAAAATTTAATGGCCACCCACGTAATAGCTTTTACTCCAATCTTTAAATGTTGAATACATTGTCAAAATCTTATCCATGGTATCTCATTCATACACATCAGGTACAGTCTCTGTGTTACCCTATGAGCCATGAATGTCAATGCTAATGGAATGAAGATTGATTATCTAAGCATCACATGCGTGGAAATACTTGAGCTTTTCTCTTTACCTATTCATCCCATTCTAGTCCTTTCAATGTTTTTGCTTAATTTTGAAGTCAATCTGCTCAGACAATGGAATAAGAAAGGAATAACACAAACATGCTATATGTTTTTGTTGAGGCTGAAGAACCACCCAACCCACCAACCTGAGGAATGTGATTCCAAGTACTATCACATGTGTCTGTCTCCAAGCATCAAAACATCTCAGCAACAAGCATGCAGTTGGCAGCCACATCCTTGAAACATGCTCATAAACACACACCTATATATATCCACATATCACATGTCCCTGCCCAATGAGGTAAGGATGCCATTTTTGCCTTAAGTCTCTTAATAATCTAAAGTATGGTGGGCTAAAATGTCATCAAGCTTATGGCTATATCCACAAGTGTTTTCTTAAGAGTTATCCTGACATTGTGGCTTCCAGTTTCAGTATTTTAAAATTTGCTTGCACACTAAAACCCCCATGCTTCTGGCATTAAAAGTAAGTGTGAATAAAGATAAAACAGAAACATACTCTTTCCATGAACAAGAAGATTATTAACTAGTTTCAGTGTCAAAATGTCATTTTTGCTGGTATTTGTATATATATATATATATATATATATATATATGCATAGTTTTGATTCTTTGTAAAAGGATTTTTCATCTATTAAAATTTTAAAGTGAATTAGAAACTCTCTGGGAATGCAGCCCTTGTGTGATTGACAGTGACAAGCACACATACCTTGAAAGCTCCACTGTAATGTTTATACTTAATAAAAACAAATACTGTGGCATCTGAGAGTAGCCTAGTCAGCCATGAAGCTTTCTACCTGGCATCTTGCAAATTAATCTGGGTGTTTATGCTGTAGATCATTCATGATGAACATATTGCTATAGCAACATGCATTTCTTCCATTTTTTTCCTGCTAATTACACTAGCATCACCATCAGCTACTAAATATCTTTGAATTACTAATGAATGTATGTGAAAAGCAATGTCTTGATAACATTCTTTCAATATGTCCTCATCTACAAAGTAAAAGAAGAAAAGATGCATGCAATTTGAGTATTTTCAATTTATTGTTAAAACCTGTCGATTAATGTTAATCCAGATTCAAACATGATCTTACCATAGGACTTAGGAGTTGTCTTGATAGAGTATGTATCTAGGGAGAAAGAACACAGTGACCTCAACCTGTGATTCTTTCCTGCAGTGCCCATTGCCACATCATCCTCATCATTTGTAGCTTCATTTAATTAGGATTTGATCATCAGGAAATACTATATAAGCCAATAAACTTCTCAATATTAAACTTATGTGTATCAATCACAAGCAGCAAGTATTTAATTTCATTTAAAGTAAGTATCTATAGGAAGACTGCAGTGATTTTAATGATTCCAGAGATTTTAGTTTATGCACAGTGTGTAGGTAAGCCTTCTAAAAAATTAATGGTCATTAACATGGTAGAGAGAATGTTTTATCTCAAGTAATTCTCAAGTCATGAGCTCCTGAAAAGTTTCTTTTTAAGTTGCCTCTGTTGAGCATTGGTATGTAGGGAAAGCTTTTAGCTATTTCAGGTAATCATACTTCTATCTAAGTTGCCAAAGCAAATACTGTCATCTAATGATGCAAATTAATCATGATTACTCCAGACAAGGTCAGTTAAGGTGTTTATTCCCCCAAACCTAGTGGAAATCATAAGTAAAACAGGAAATGCCTGAGATGGTCCAAGTAAGATCAAAATTAATATTTATACCAACTGAGTCTATACCTGACCATCAGGAAAGGTAAACATAAATGGCAAGAATTACAACAGGATTCCCTTAGCTAAACTATAAATTGTGAGCACTTAGTTGGCTATTTCATTCAGAGGGCCCTTCCACAATTTCCTTTTCCAATTTGCCTATCTATTCTAAGTTAACTAGAGATTAAATTATATCAAAAAGGGTCGAGACGGTATGGTTTATTGGGATATTTCTATACTATTCAATATCCTAATTTATTTTGTTTCCCAAAGCTTTTGGAGTATCAAGTATTATTATATATTTTCCTTGTGAGAAAAATGAAGTAGTAATGGAGATCTATAATGATAATAATAATAATAATGGCAATTGCTTGAATTTTTTCATAACAAATTCTGTGAGAATAGCTTGACCCATATATTCTATCTAAAAATGCTCTTGTGAAATAGCTAGCTACTTCTATATTCATCATGAAGTATAAAATGGAGAGGTCATATAGTTGCAAGTTGCCACTGAACTCACAGATATCCTATATAAGGTTCAAACTTTTGCCCAAAATCTAGGCTTCTTAGGAAACTTTATAAGAAGCAGGCATAGCCTAAAGGAGCCTTATATCCACTGGCTGCTAAGGATGAACTATAAAATAAAATGGAAACAAATTCATTTTGTAAAGGAAATAAAAGCAAAATTATTTCCATTTATGGGTGTGTCTATTTAGTAGTTAATGTCTGGCTATTGTGTCTTTTAGTGTTATTTTTTCTCAGTGGATTTTTCTTTCAGAATGTTCTTATATTTATAGAAAAATTGCAATGATAGTAAAGTATGTTTCTATATAACCCATAATTTTCTCTATCAGTATCTTAGTATGGTCCATTTGGTACAATTCATAAACTAATATTGATATATTCATTATTTAAAATCTCTACTCTTATCACATAAGCAGCTTTTTTATTGATGGAAGATGTCTTACTCAGCCACTGAGTTAAAAATATAAAGCAGGCACAGGCCACAGTAAGAATTTCAGTGTATCCATCACACAGGTCACAGATTATATAGAATTTCTGTGAGATATAGAGTAAATGATCTAGTATTTAGGCTCCTAGTTCTCTGAAATTTTTGAAATAGAACATGTATGTTGCCAATTTATTGTGCATGTAATAAAAAACTCACACAATAAACCAACCATTAAAGAAATGATAAAGATCATTAGGGCAATTGTCATTCCTCTTTGATGTCTGTATTATTATTTCTGTTATCATTTCTTCCAGCATGAAGGGTGAGAATATTAAAACAGGTGACACTGATCAAGAGGCACTGTACTCATAAGTTGCTTTTATAAATTGCAAAATAAAAAAGAAATATAGGCCTATCAAACATGTCCCTTATCCAACAAGACTGTTCTTTATTTGTAGTCAGTAGTGATCTAAAAGCTAATTCTTCCTGCAAATTTTCAAGAGAAGAACTCAGAAAAGAGTTGCAATGAAAGCATTAGATAATTATGACTTTGGGTACATGGAGCTCAGTAGGAACAATTGAAGTTCAAAGGAGAAATCAATGAGTCTCACTAGACTGTACAGAATCTGTACTTCATTGCTGTAGCTTTCTTACATCTTCTTCCCAGGGTCCAATGCTGTCCTTAGATGGTAATGCAGGAAGAAGTTGGTTTGGGTGTTAAGAAGCTTCAGAAAAAATATTCAAGTTAGAGTAACTAATTCTACCATCTAGATTTTACCATTGATTGCAGAATCCCAAGTTTATGTACAAGTAAGTCATTTATCAAAAGAAAGTTTTAAACAATGAATATTCTTCACCCATTTTTGTTATTGGAAGAAAATAAAAAAAATCATGTTCAACTACTGGAATGAGATTCAGAAAAGCAAAATTCAAGTTTTATTTTTCTTAATGTGATGTGAACACAGTTAAGAAACATGTATGTAAATATAGTGAAAGGTGTAGAAGAATGTACAAGAAAAGAAGGCATGAGGAAGCAGCAGGTTTTAGAGACTTTTCATCTTTACAAACCTTTGTAAAATTTAACTTATAAAAAGTAGGAGTTCCTTTTCAAATTATAACCATAATAAAAAAATTATTCTTGTAAAGAAGTCTACCTGATGAGAAGAGCCATTAGATGCTTAAATGAATGAACTATCTTATTAGAAATTTTCCCTTCCAAAAAAGACCATGATGGAATTTTTTTATTATAGGAAAACTCAGTTACAAAGCTACAGAGGAAGTCTTTTTTTTCTTTTTAGAAAATTTGTAAAAGAAAATTGCTTCCTAGCTGAGACCATGAATGGCAAGTTGCAGCTGAGAATGAATTTTTAATACTTAGTTAAAAGTCCTTGATAATAGAGGTTTATTGTACAAGTGTTAACAAATCCTTAATTATATCCATGTTTGCATCAAGTTCAACGGCATTATCCCAGTGGTTCAGCATCTTATGCATGTATTATGTCAATCTGATTCAATTAGACCTCCAACATAATCAATAGGGACAATTAGTTTCCTTTTCACCCTCAAAGTTGGTCAGAGTAGCTTAGAAATCTTTATTCTTGATAGTTTGGATTGTATGGCCTGCCAGTACCCAAGAGGTACCCAACACAGTCCATACAATAGTTGTTATTGTAGAATCTAAGTTCATTCGTGTTCATTCTGTTGTTTTAGATTTAGATGATGGAACCAAACTCAAAGTGCTCTTTTTATGAATACAAAATGAGAAAACTCAATTTCAACTTTTTCAAGCAATGAGAACTATTACAAACACTAGAAAATGATTAAAATATCTCTGCACTCCCTTCCCAGAAAATTAGAAACTAGATATGCCAGTTATTTTATTTCTTTGCTAATTCCAACTACGGTTTTGATTGAACTAGGATTTTTATTGTTCTGCTTTTGGCCGAAAAGACACTTGCTTCAGATTTGCCTTTATCATATAAACAAATATAATTATTCAAACATTTAAATATGAATAAAATGCCATTAAATATCTTTACTGAAAACCAACAATCCTTTTTAATGAAAATGCATGATCCCAAGGATGCCTTATTTAGAGACTGCTTAAAACATGTTCTCTGAAATGTGATAGGAATTCACATCAGAGAAAGCTCAGAGCAGGACAGCCTTTGTCAGCTAACAATTTCTCTGGACCAACAATGTATCAGCTCATAAGCACAGTAATTTTATGTCAACCTATTAATGTGTGATTTGGGTTAACACAGAGTACAAGGCACACTAGCTGAAGAATCAGATGACCCCATATGTGCAAACAAGCAAATATGAGACCACAAATACATTTCATCTTATAGAAGTATGTTTCAGTTATATCTGCATCCTATAAAGCAATGGTTTGATAGATGAACGGATATTGCAAGCAATTTTTAACTGAACCTATTGGGTAAAATATGTGAACTGCATTAAATATGTTCTGTCATTTCAGATGTTTACTTTTATTCTCTTTTTCTTGTACAGGGTAGACAATAAGTTCTTTGAATATCTGAAAAAGAATCGATGGCTCATTTTAGTTCCATCAAACTTCTATGATAGACATAGTAGTACTCTCTGTGTTGTTGTAAGAATCAGAGTTTGTTTCGGAGGGGACTAAGAAAAGTAAGAACCAGTCCTTTTCTTCCAGAGATAAAATGTGAGGGACCCGGGCTGGGAAGGTGGCTCAGTGGTAGAGCGCTTGCCTTGCATGCCTGAGGCCCTGGGTTCGATTCCCCAGCACCACATAAGCAAAAAGAAAAAAAAAGCCGGAAGTGGCGCTATGGCTCAAGTGGTAGAGCGCTAGCCTTGAGCTGAAGAGCTGAGGGACAGCCCCCAGGCCCAGAGTTCAGGCCCCATGACCGGACACACCCCCCCCCAAAAAAAATGTGAGGGAGCCATAAACTAAAATTACTCAATAGAAAAAAAATGAGTCAAATTGGAAAATTAGAACTAGAACCAGGAAAGAAAGAAGGCGAAGATGCACTGGAGACCAAATCCTGTGCAGACATAGAATGCAAAGAAACTAAAACCTAAGTGGGGAAGACTTGAGTGGCATCTGAATTTTGGAGAAATTAAGGAAATTCAGGAGGAGGAGGAAGAGGAAGAAAGAAGAGGAGGAAGAGGAAGAGGAAGGAAAAGAGGAAGAGGAGGAGGAAGAAGAAATGAATGATCCCTTTACTTAGATGTAATTTCCTTCATGAAGCTTTCTCTTATCATTAGGATTGATTAGGAATCTCTTAGCACCTCTTACTCCTCTGTTAGTGAATCTGCATCCATGAATTCTAATGACCAGTTTGCCAATTTGATTTCTCCATTTTCTTCAAACCCCAAGAATGTAGTGCTTTTAACTCACAATATTATATTCAGAGACTGATAAGGTACATAAATCATAAAAGGAACTCAGTAAATAGTCTTTGACAGAAAGAAGAAAAGACAGAGGAGTGAAGAGTGAAAGGGACTTAAAGGAAGGGAATAAAAAGGAAGTAGGACTCCTACCTAGACTCCTACCCTATTCCTTCTCCAACAAGCAGGGATGGGCACTCTCTACCCTGTTACCCACCATTTGTAAAGCTGGATATGGTTCATCAGCTGAATGTATTTGGCAGAATGCATTATTTGTAGCACATCAAATAGATCATATTTATAGTAATA
Source organism: Dipodomys spectabilis (assembly GCF_019054845.1). Classification (NCBI taxonomy): domain Eukaryota; kingdom Metazoa; phylum Chordata; class Mammalia; order Rodentia; family Heteromyidae; genus Dipodomys; species Dipodomys spectabilis. The sequence goes on from NW_024870817.1 coordinate 14,573,672, forward strand.
AAAAAGAAAGCCTGTTTCAACAGTTATATTTATAGGTTATATCTCTTGCAGGCTTTAATTGAAGAAACATTTTAAACTTTTATCCAGATTTCAAAAGCATGTATTAGTCATTGATTTAATATACTTTTATACATGTGTTCAATATTTAGGCATTTTACTATTTTTATCTTAATTAATTAAGACTTGTCTTTTTAACTTGCAGCAACCTACATCACATGGCTTGTCAGAACTTTTAAGTTCTAAACTACATTTGTTTGACTGAATGAGTTTTTATTGTAAAAGTTTTTTTGATGAAGTCATTTTACAATAAAGTATTATATACTGTGACTTGTTTGAAATGGTCCATGTATTTTGTAGTTGAGTCATCAGAAAAGAATGGTAGGAAATAAGATTTAAACCTATGCATTGGGATAGTGTAACATACATGCACACACACACACACACACACACACACACACACACACACACAAAACCCTAAACTGGATGTATGCATAAAACATCCTTTTTTGTCCTTTTTTAACAAGGGACTAGTCTGATCTTTAATTGCATTATTTGAGTTGCACATGTTATACAGGTAAATGATGGTTTCTCAGACAACAAAACAATGAACAATTGCACTTTTAAACCCAGACCTAAACAGGCATTCTATCCAGCAAAGCAATGACTTCAGTAATATAAATTTCTTCAGTTATAAAATGGATCCTTTAAGTGAAACAATAATCAGTCTAAGTATAAAGAAACAATTTACTTTTTTATAACATTCAAAAGCTTTAATTGATATTAACTTTTAATTTAGTGATGTGAACTGACATTATTTGAGTCTTCCTGACCTCAGAATCAAAATGCCACTCCTAATGAGGTCTCAGAATGTATCTAGATATACTGAAATGTGTCTTAGGATGTCCATTTTGATCAAAACATATTCAGCCTTATGAGAGCTTCACTATATTTGTTGCTTCTTTATAAAATCTCAAGAATAAAAGTTTATGAACCAATCTCTTTGCTTTCTTCTGCTGGGAAGAAAAAAAAATACAGCAGTTAGGGATGCAGTATGCCCAGAATTTTGAGTCAGAACTCCTGGACATTGAGTTCAGGATCCATCATCCATTACCTGTGATACTGTAAGAAGCCCACATCTCACTCTGACCCTAACTTTCTCAGTTATCACACAGAGATAGCAGTGCACACATTAATAGCACATACCTCATCAATCTGTAGTAAAAAGTGTGTAGCATGCTATTCATTATATTTTTTATAATTTTTAACATTTATTCTTTGTATAGGAAGTATTTTAGGTCTGTTAGACTCAAATAAGGGGAGTACTTTGACCATTTCCCAATCTGGTGTCAGGTTATCTGCATCCACCTCTAAACAAAGTCAAATTTTACAGACGCCACCTATTTTGCTTGACATTGACAAATTTCTGTTTGCTGAAGTGTACAGAAGATGAATGCACTTTGGCAAAACAAGAGCAGAATAAAGGCAACTTCCCTCAGGATAGTTTCTAACAGGGCCTCAATACAATGGCTGAATGAATCTTCACTTTGGGTAAAATAAATGCTTTTTTGGTCAAGGTTTTTGTGTAAAAATCACCTATTGGATCAATTTTTTTTCCTTGCAGTTTTCAATCCAGTTTCCCAGGAGATTTCCCCATAAATAAGGTAAGTTTTGCGTTACTGTCATTCAGGTGCAGTACCAAGTCAGACTTTTCAGTGCACGAAGCTAAAATGAGCCAGATTTTACTCTTAAAAATCTGACTTGTCTGCCAGGCATCAAAGACTAAGTTTGTATTCCTAGCTACTTAGATGAAAGTTGTCAGGGGGAGGAGGGTTATGGTTTATAGGCAACCTAGGCAAAACAAGTTTGTACGACTCTATCTCAATCATTGACTAGGTATGAAAGCATTCAGCTGTTAAACTAATTTTAGGAGAAGTACAACTGGTTGCAATGGCAAGTGCCTGCAATCTCCAGAAATATTATAAAGCACAAATAGGAGAACTGAAGTCCAGGCTATCATGGGCAAAAAGCAAACCCTATCTTGAAAACAATCTATGTAAACATTAACTAACAGAATGGCTCAAATGGCAGAGTGCTTGCTTAACAAGCCAGTGGCCCTGAGTTCAATTCCCAGTACCATAAAAAGAAAAGTCCACTTGTGTATGTGTGAATACTAACACCACCAGAAACTTTCTTTAATAACGTCATTAACCTGCTATAACTTCTTAAACCAGTGTATATATCTTTAATCTTTATCACCACATGTAAAACAAGATCATGTTTGTGAGATAAATCTTGGGGCATGTTTTCTCCCAGAATACTTTGGAATTCTCCTAAAATAAAAAAAAAATTGTAAAGAGACATGGAAGATGATTGGGATACCTAGGAGACAAGAGTTGGTAATAGTGAGTGCCAACTGTTTTTGCCTTTTCTGTTTTTGAAGCTGAATTACAGGCAGTGAAATGTAATTCCTTTTTAGGAAATTTTTGAAAATCTAGTGGATTTAGAAAGGAGAGCCAACTGACCTAGCTAACATCTGAGACTTCCCTACCTTCATGCCAGTTCTTGGGTATACTATTTTGCCATTATTTGTCATGGGCTTATTTATCATGGGCTTCTTAGTTGATCTGTTGTGTAAGTCCTTACTTTCTCCTACTTAAAAACAAAACCTCTTCCTCTGTTTAGTCAGTGTCCATGCATTTCACACTCAGGCTCTGTCAGGTCTGGTTGTAACAGTTGTTTACATGTTTTGCTCAATTTTTGATTTTTTTCAAAGGGAATAAAGTTTTAGCAGACAGTAACAATGGGAAACTATTAGGGAAAAGGTCGAACAACATTGTATGCTGTTTTTATGAAAATATAGATTCCTGAAAATTTGTAAAATGCAGATGTGTTAGAGAAGTTCTAACATTGTAATCTTAAATTTTGTCAGGTTATGTCATTCACCATTACTATAGCATTCAACTATATTAGTAGTAAGTTAAAATCATATTAGATCATATATATGGTTTGAGAAAACTATCCATGAAATGGATGAAGGGATGAAGGAAATGTGGTATATGAACATCATGGAATTTTACTCATCCATTAGAAAAAATGATATTATGTCATTTGCAAAGAAATGGAAAGACCTGGAAAAATTATGTTGAGTCAGGTCAGGCCTCCAAAAGATAAAGGCTGCATATTTTGAAGGAAAACAAGCAAGCTAGAACTAGAATTAACTTATAAACATATAAGGAAATACATTGCCTGGTGTGCAAGTATATACAAATGTATTGACTGAAATATGGTAGATTCAACTGAGAACTCAAGCAGGGTAATTCCTTAACAAGGTAAAGTCAAAGTTCAACAAAATAAACACCAGAAAAGTAGAACTAATTATTGTTGGCTGCTGACAAAACTGTAGTGTTTTGTTGATCATGTTGATGATGCTGTCCTTGGTGTTGGTGGTAATCTTTTCTTTTCTTTTTGTTTTACTGGAAGTATATATGTAGAAAAATTAATTATAAAACTGAATTCCAAACACCCTCTCCTTCATAGATAAAACCATTTCTAGATTAGCTTCCAAGACGCAAATTTAAATAAACACAGATTTTTTTTAAACCTGAAAGTTCAATTAATAATAAGGTCAGTTCAAAAAACATGTATATATATATATATATATATATATATATATATATATATATATATATTTAACATATATTTAATACATATTAGGATATATTAAATTTTTATGCATTTCCTTTCATAATATGCTATAGGACATGTGATAATAATTTATATATAATGTATATATTTGTATTTCATGTGTGTCTACATTCTACATCAACATCAACAATCCTGTAAAGAAAATAATATTTCAGAGATATCATTTGTCTTCATAAGAATTTGTTGTTAAATGAGTGAATGGAAGGATAGCTTAATGAATGAGTATCAGTAATGAAAATAAAGCTCAGAGAAACCCAGTGCCTCTCTGAATAATAAATTTTGACACACAGACCTTGAATAGATACGTTGACTCCAGATTTATTATGGGTTTTACTTCCTAGAGTTCTGTTTCCAACAACTGATGATAACTTGTACCCATTTGTCTCTGCAGTTGTAAATTTAACTTGACCTGGACAATTTCAACACAATTGTTAGTCTTAACAACTTTATGTAACATTAATTTGTAGCATTTCCTTCCTAGTTTCTGGTTAAATCAGGGCTCCCAAATGTGAGCGATATACTGAAAAAGAAATGTAAATAGTTGGCAATCAAGTCAGTTTTTAAAGCAGACAATGGAGAATGTGTTTAGATCTAAGAGCTGAATGGGAAATATTTAAATGCTATATTCCCCTTCAACTAAAAATGGGGATTGGCTGTTATTGTTAGTAGCAGCTCTAGCAATCCTGGGTTTTATCGCTTCCTTAAAGAACAGAACAAATTGTGGATGTTTCCTTGACCCACTATTCTCAAGAGAAAGCTGATCAACTGAATTCATTACTATTCAATATCATACACTGAAATGAACAGATGATTTAATATCTGCAAAAGAGTTAATTCCAGCTAATCCTCATAAGAAAACCATCCTGAATGTGCATCTTAACATTGCTTCTTAAAACTTAAGAGATCGGGGAGAGTCTGAATTGATTACAATCCAAACTTCATCTGAATATGTCTCTAGAAAGCTTGGATTACAAGCATTTTTTCAGAAAGATTAAGTAGGAAAATGGTTGCACAAGCTGCCAAAGTATTTTATACGTATTTCTCAAGATGTGTAATCAAAGTAAATAGCCATTTACAAGAGCTACAGGAAATGGAAATGAAACAATATTTAATGAATGTAGTTGCTCTGGACAATGAACTTTATGGATCAAGAGGAATTATTCTTGGATAACCATCTTCCCAACTATTGGCAGGAACTGATTAAGGTAAACATGAGTAGCTGGAGGAAATTGTGGGGGCATATTAATGCCAAATTTATTCATTCCATCTTTGTCAATTTTCTTTAAACCCTCTTGGAGAGTGATGGCATTTTTTCTCTTCATCAAATAAAGATTTTTCTTAGACAAGGAATTCCGTCATTTCGAAACTTTTACAACTGTGTATTCTACCTATCACCTTCATATGCTTCTTTAACCAGCAAATGATGTGGTAAAATTGTGGGTAGCAGCAGAATGAAGAACAGAACCATTTTAATCTCTCCCATCTGGCATATTAGCATTAATAAAAGATGTTTAAAAAGAGAAGCCTTGAAAGGCTTTCACCTCTTGATTTAACAAGATAATAAGGAAAGCTTGCAATCTGCCACTAAATATAACCAATAAGAACAAAACAGAATATAATGTGATGATCACCAAGAGCAACCTTTGAGATAATTTTTAAAGCCCTGCTGATTACATTAGAGTAAGGGTAACACTATGTTGCTGATACCTTCAGATACAAATATGATTAGAACATTTCCATTTTGTACCTCTGTAGTCTACATAAACTAGTAGACCCCAAACTGAGAAGATACCTTCATGTTCATCGCTTTTGAACTGATCATAATAGTTATTCCTTTCCATAGGTTTAGTTGCCCTGCTATTATAAATCTAATGGTTATATACCTACATTAATGAAACCCATCATAATATTGATTGTACATTTCTATATCTGTACCACCCAGTTTTGTTAATCCATTAGCATCTATTCAAAAATTATGCATCAATATTTTCTATAGCACCTATATTTTATTTACCCTGGCTGTTTTCCAATTAAAATGGGTTTAGGGATCATACTTTCCTTAATTTGAAAATTATCTTAGCTGTTGTTCCAAGCTTTTCATAATTTTAGTTGCTGATCTGTTTGACCACAAGTACAGTTTAATAAAACACCATAAATGAAAACTACACAGAATAATAACATGAAGAGGTCAAGGGGAATTTAACATTAATGCAGTCACAATTCATTTCTTCAGTTAATCTTTATATATCAGATAAAGCATTCCAAGTGATTATTTGACAAAAATAAGAAATCTGTCCAGGAATAAAATTTTGCTTACAAATATTCTTGTTTCTAATAAAACCAATTCACAAGTTGGTTGTATGAGTTTATTCACTGGTCCTGATATAAAAAGGAAGTTAGAAATACAAGGAATAACCTGGTTATAGAAACAAAGCCTTTATTAGTTGCCTTAAGTAAAGGCAAAGTATTGGTTTGAGTTGGTCATTCAAGGCAGAATTTGGCAGCATGGAGAATTAAAGCTATGTTAATATGAATGCAAAATACCTATAGAACGGAGAACTTAATTATATGTGAATCACTAGGCACATAGGGTGTATAAGAATATTTGTTAATTTAGATTTCTCATATATGGCATACAATCTTCAAGGCCAATTTCATATTACAAAGACAGAGTTAAGCCTATAGATAAAAATCATAATAGATTATCAGGCTACATTATCATCTGAACTGTAGAGCTTAATTAGTCTCTCAATTGAATAGAACTCTGCATAATATGAAATCCAATGCAAAATAACAGCATAGATTGAAGGAGAGTTCTGTTCTCTCTAATGAGAGTTCTGTGCACAGAATGAAGCTGAATGGACTCAGAGGAGGAATTGATAAATTCATGATAACAGCAGGTTGTAATTTGTATAAAGTTTCAATTAATCAAGAAGATTTCATAACATTGAAGATCCCAATTAAAAATCCTCTCAGTATTTAGAATTTTAAGAATATAAGTTTGCTTATAAGTGCACTTAATCACTGAAATAGAAGAAAATAGTCTGTGTCTTCATTATTCATCATATAGAGTAATGAGGGATGAGATCTTGCATCATCTTGCAAGATCCAAAGTTTTCCATGTACTTCAGTATTATTTTCAGTAATCTCAAGCATGAGTATATTCAAGTTTATTATTTTTTGCTTTCTCCTATACATGAGTATACTTACATATATCTTTTGCTTTCTTCTAAAATCTATAAATAAATCCCAAAAACATTTAGGGTGAGGTTCATAGACATGTAGAATGGGTCATTTGCACCAACATTTAAGTTTTGAAAAAAACTTGTATATATCCTCAGAGAAATCTTTTCTGGAAAATTTGGGATCCCCTTGATGGTGAATTTTCCAAGAAGTATAGCATCTTTACAGGGGAATAAGTCATAAAGGTGAACACTGCTGAACAATATCTATCACATGCATGTTGATCATAGTGAAGAAATAGAAAGACCATATTCCAGGTTGGCCCAAAACTTGAGACCCTACCTATTAAGTAACTATAAGTAAAAAGGACTCTTGGGAATGTTAATCAAGCAGAATGTAAGTGACAGGCTATGAGTTGAATCCTCATTAAATAAACAAATAAAACCAATGAATGAATGAATACATACATACATACATACATACATGCATACATACATGCATACATGCATACATACATACATACATACATATACATACATACACAGATGGCAAATGCAGGCTCTATGGAGTTCAATGAAGAGAATATACAAACCTTGAGTGTTTTTTTTAATTCCATGGCAACTTAGGAGCTTAAAAATGCAGTGCACTCGTTGGCAAATATATATTATCTGTATAGGTATACTATCTTCCCAACTTCATCAATATGAAATTTGTAAACAGTCTATCAAAATGTAATTGACACAAATGGAGACTCAGAATGTAGCCCTTACATTTGGTTGAACAATTTTTTTAAATGCCATCAAGATTGTTATCTTATTTGGGTAAATGAAAATTATTTCAAATGGTGGGACAAAGGTTGAAAAATGCAGCAGTGATATGCACTAGACACGATGTTGAAAATGAACTGTACAACTAGTGGGGGAAAGAATTCAAGAGTGAAAATCTGGGAGAAAACAAGGGAAGAGGTGACAATCTCCAAAAAGAAATGTACTCATTACCTGACTTATGTAACTATATAACCCATCTGTACATCATCTTTATAATAACAATTTTGAAAATAAAAAGGAACATTTCTATAAATGTGGGAAAAACTGGATATGACCATGTTAATAAAAAGCCTTATATATGTGTAAAGTTAAGGTCCAAATTCTGACCTAATATCACATATACATTTAACTCAACATGAGTCAGTCATAAATATAAAAGAGTGAACTGAAACTAAGCAGACCTGTGGAAAAACTTTATGACACTGGATTTGGTAATGGCTTATTAGGTATGACACCAAAAGCACAGGCAACAAAACAAGAAATAAGTAAAAGTGGATTTCATTAAAATATTAAAAAATTTTCTTCATCAAAATGTACCACCAAGAGTGTTAAATAGCAATGCATGGACAAAGACACTTACTAGATAAGAGACATACAAAATCAGAATATATAAGAACTCCTACAACAACAACCAAAGCAACTATGGGCAGAGGGGAAATTGAGGAAGAGCTTAAGTGGGAGACCGGCATTCTTGAACATAAAAGTCGAATGAAGTTGAGGCCCTGAGTCAAGCCTCAATACTAGCACAAAAAAAGGATGGAGGACAGGAAAGAAAGAAGGAAAAAAGGAAGAAGATAGAAGGAAAAGAAGGAAAGATGAAGGAAGAAAAAGAAAGAAGAGAACATAGCATGGCCTGGACTCTGTACAAACAATGTATCTGGGCTTGAGATGTGGTTCAATTAATAGCGCATTTGCATTAAATGGAGAGAGAAGTTCGATATTTCTCCAGAGGAAAAATGACAAATAAGCCCAGGAATGTAAATCCAACATAACTAATTAAAAAATAAATGCAAATAAAATTTTATGATATATCATTGACACCCATTAAAATTGACACTATTTTTATTATTATATATACATTGTTACACAAAGGGGTTACAATTCAGTGTGTTCATTTATGAGTACAAGGCATCTTGATCAGTATCATCTCTTCCATCATCCCTCCCATCTGTCTCTCTCAATTCCATTCATCCTCTAAAGTTTTCTAATTCCATTTTCATATATGTACATTGAGTAGAATATTTTAAGTTTTCAAGAATGTGAAGAAACTAGGATCCTGTGCATCTCTAGTAGTGTGGGCCCCGTGGAAAGCAATAAGGCAGTCTCTAAAAGCAAACTCACTCTACCATATTTTTGTAGGCTCATGCTGATAGCAATATTATTCACAATAACTAGAAGGTGGGAAGCAACCCAGGTATCTATTGACTGATGAATGCACAAACAAAATGATTACATACAATAGAACATTGTTGCACATTAAAAAGGAAAGTAAATTGGAACCATCTACAACATGAATAAAACTTACATTATGCAAAGTGCAATGAACCATCACAAAATGATGACAGTTGTATGATCCCACTTACAGAAAGTATCTAAAATAGGCCAATTTATAGTCAGCAGATAAAATGTTGACTGCCAGGGAAAAGGAAAGAGAAGTTCAGAGTTTAATGAGGATGGAGTTTCTGTGAAGAAAAAAAAATTGTAGAAATGCTTATATAATAACATGAATGCCCTTAGTGCCAAATGTGTGGAAAGCATTTATTCTAAGTAGTTTGCTTCCTTTCTGTTAATATTGAGAGAATTCCTATTTGAAGGGTTCCTTCTTTGACCAGGTGGCTTGACCCCTTGTTAACTGCCTTTTAGTTGCATGCATCCTTTTCCTGAGCACTTTAAAATATCCTGTTAAAAGCACCTTGAATTTTAGTTGAATTCCATTTATAAGCCACATCCTTTTCCAGATTGTGAACCTGAGCTCAGCCAATCAGAGAAAGGGGCAAGGCCTACTGAATTAGGGACAAAAAGAGAGCATCCTGCCTACTTGGAGTGCTTGCTTGCCATATTTTTGGTTGATGGTGTACCTTTCCTCAGGAAGAGTTTGCCTTGCTGTTTCTTCAGAATTGCTGTCCTTATTCCTATGTGAGAACCCAACCTCTGAGCTATTTCTGACACAGAGAAGAACACACACTCAAAATGGTCAAAATGATCAGATTTTGTATTTTTATAATTTTGTATGTTTAAAAAAATAATGTATTCTTTTCTTTTTCCTTCTTTTTATCAATTTGTAGATGTTAGAGTGAATGTTACCAGAAACAGGGGTCATTGATTATAATAAATAGAATTAGGAAGTGGATTATGAAATAAACCATTATTTAAAAACTAAAACATTATTTACCATAGCTAAGATACGGAACCAACTCAGATGAGTGGGAAGGGGGGGCGCGGGAGGAGGATGGGAAGGGATGGGAAAGAGAAACAAAGGAGGAGGCTACAATGTTTAATAGGAAATGTACTCATTATCTTGCCCATGTAATTGTAACCCCTCTGTACAGTATTTTCACAATAAAATAAAAATATAAAAACAAAAAAAACCCATAATATGATCAGGTAAGTAGAGATTTTTTTAAATGTGTAAGATACTTTGATACTTTGAACTGTTAGGTTATTTAATTTAGGAGAAAAGCTGACTAAATACAGATTTATTTTTTCCTTATTATTTTTATTTATTTATTTTTTTATTGTGAGAATACCATACAGAGGAGTTACAATTACATGGGCAAGATAACAATAGACAATCACATATTAGTTTTCTTGACCCTAACAAAATTAAAATATAGAAATAACCCTAAAGTATACTTGCATATGCACAAAATACCGTAATATATTATCTTTGTTGACATTCACTTAAAACATAAGTAAAAATAATGAATTTAAAAGGCCTAGTAAAAATAAAATTGTTTCTTCCCCCTGAAGATGTTTTCTTGCTCTTTTGATGTGATTTTCCTCTCTCCCAAACCGAGTCTTCCTCATTGCTTCTCTAATCAGTCAACTAATAAGAGCCAGAAATTTTGTGTGTCAGATTTGCCAAATGCATGCTTTTAGAATATGAAATTGAAAAAAATCACTTCTCATTAAGCACATACTTATTAAGGATCTAATTAACAGTTTGCTCTTCATACTGTGTGCTAATCAAATATTTGTTCCTGGTTTTATTCTTTCCTCAAAGTATAGGCCTTCACATTGCTATTAATGACTTTGTTCTTTTCCCTCACTTTTCTAATGAAAGGCCCTTTTTTGAAAGTTTACTAAAACTCCTTTCAAATATAATTTCTTTGTAATAACTCCACAGCTTCGATGCCAGTTTTGCACATAGTCAGTCTTGGTAAAGAAGTGCTGAAGAAACCTCTCTCAGCATCAATCTATAATAAAGCTCGTCACACTCTTCGCTGTTACAAAATCTTCAGTGGTAACCAATTAACGACTCTCAAAACATTTATCAATGGTAACTTTCAAAGATGAGTTGCAAAAAGTATTATTTATGCAAAAATTATGATCTCATATATTGGTCAATTTCATTAGATTGTAAGTAACTTCTTTTTAAACCCAAAGCAAGTACAAAATTTGAAATACACTGTCTGCATTTGATTACAAAGTTATCAATTAATGCTGACACTGTTCCATGTTCAACATTGTTTAAGTTTTGCACACACATCTTGCACAGGAAAAATAAGTCTACATCTGGTTAATTCCCTGAGCTATAAGCTTACAGTTAAAATATGACCAAGCTTTAGATACTTAGGAGCTTAATTGGCCATGTAATTCAAAAACATACTACAAGGATTCTCTGATAGAAAACGGATGGTTATAGGTACATACCTAAATCATGACAAATAGTACACATCTCATTTTACTTTTATTTAAATTTTGTCTTAAAAAGGGATTACCCCTGACTCAAAGGCATAATCCTTTAAAACATACCATGTGTCTTTTATAACACATGTAAAAAAGCAGCCTTAATTAGATTCAATATATCATTTGGTTTCTTCACTGCCATTTCTTTATCCTCTTGCTCACTGTGAGAGAGTTAGTCATGAACCTCTTTAGAGGCCTGAAGACCAGGCCCTGGAGGCAATAAATTACGTGGCTGCCACAGGCTATGTTCTAGATTCAACACCATATATACACCATTTTGCAAATAGAGCATCATTAATTTTCCAAGATTTCCTCGTGGTGAAAAAAACAAAATATCCATGCTCCTTTAATTTAATGAGTGTGAGATTTTATTACTAATGAAGCTGATATTTGTCTGAGCCAATAGCGTATTATCTTGGTCCCTTTAGTTAAAAAAATTAATAGAAAGAAATCCTAATGTATATCTAGCAGGGTTTTTTTTTCAATCATGTAACTATAGAATTCTAGGAGATATCAAGGGTTGATTATTCCAAGTAAAATTTCAAAGCTCCTTTCATTCTGAAGAACTAAATTTCTGACTCAGATGCCTTCAGGAGATTTTAATCTCGTCTTATAACTTAAAAAACTGCAAAATATTTGATTATATCTTTAACATCTGACTTGGTATATTTCATCCATTTTCTCCTTGTACTCAAACTTCCTACCCAATTTTACTTAAAATAAAATTATTCTTTTTGCAGTAAGAGAATCATTTCCACATGACTTCAAAGTTTTTAATTCCATCAATACTTTTGTTTTATCCTCATCTCTGCTTTTACGGACAATCTTCAGACCTCAAATAAACTTGTTATTCAAAGGCATCCAGCTATGTCATTCATCAGTTCTCTAAAAACTCACTCATTAACTGCTCTGTGGAAAGAAGTAAAAATGTAAAATAATCAAAATATTCAATGGTATTTTTATTGTTTCTCCTTAGAGCATAATCAAACATAAGGAATCATTTGGAGTTCACATTTGTTCGAGACACAGTTTGTAACTCTTCGTCTAAATTTTAATATATTGAATGGACTATCAAGCTAAGGTTGGTGAAGATAGATGTCACCATATATGTTTAGCCTTATATTTTAGCATATTGCAGTCTTTAAGTCACCCCACCTCTCTTCTTCCTCATCAGCCTTTACTTCTTATGTTTTTGTCTTCTCATATATTAAGATTTCCAACCCCTTCTTCACTTTTACACACACACAGTCACACACACAAGCAGATTGGTGGCATTACACATTTATGCTTTCCAATCTGAGGCGTTTTAGCATCCTAATTCCACAATCATTTTACATGTTGCTAATTGAATCCCTTTCCAGCCTCCAGAGAAGCTATGCAAAACTGTCACCAATCTCACCATACCCTCGGCCTCCCTTCTGCACATCACTTGCCTCCAGCTACACACAGGAATAATAGGCTCTGAAGATGAACTCTTTACTCAGTATTTCCTACCTCCTAAAGGGTGCATTTCATTCTCAAAGATGTATCTGTGCCTTTATCTATACTGGAATTCTCCTTCCTTCCTCCCTTTCCTTAGATCTCACCTTAGCCCTCTATTAACTAACATATTGCATTGTCCTATTGTATTTCTCCAAAGATTCTTCTCTTTCCAAATGAGGTTTTACTTGCACTCCACAGAGTAATTATTCAAAAAAATTGCTAATGCTGCTTACCTCTGCCCACAATTACCTTTTCCACCACAATATGTTGCTCAATAACTTAGACCTGATTAAATAAATGGAAGCATTCTGAAACGTATTTTTAATATATACAAACATATAATCTTACCTATTTGGGGCGCTTTATTTTAGTAAATAGAAACATTTCTTTTATTCCCATTAAGATAAATCCAAGAATAATAGTCACATATCCTGCTTCTTTGTAAAGAATCATTTCTTATATGTTCAAACACTCTTTCTCTACTACCTCCTTTTCTCTCACCTCAGATAATGTCAGATAATCCATTCACATCACTTCTTTGGACAAAAATAATGCCCAAACTCTCCTCTTGACTATTAAAACCTTTTCAAACTACTACATATTTCCCTTCTTGTGCTCATGGTGAATTTCTGACAACAATCTTTGGAACTTCCTTTTTGCTTCTGTTTCTTTAATCTATTATCCCTTGACATTTGCTCTACAACTTGACAGTTTTGGGTTCCATCAAAATTAGTGTATTCTTATTCACAGTTTCTCTTTTGGAGGTTTCAAGTATCTGTGGTCAGTCATGGACCAAAAACTACTAAATGGAATATTCCATAAACCATTCAAGAATATTACATTATATATTATTTCAAGTAGCATGATATATCACAAACAACTATAGCTTACCCTGCCTGGAACATAAACCATCACTCTGTCCAGTGCACCCACACTCTTTCTCATAACCTCTGTGCCTGGGCAGTCACAGCGTAACCCTCACAGTCAGATCAACTATCACATTATTGTAGTGCTTGTAGCCCACCACAGGCCATTTGGGGCCATATAAAAAAGACCTTAATGCACAAAAATAGTGATGTTGGGAAGCTATATTTTGCTTTAAGTGAACATGTGAAATTGATTTTTAGTAATATGAAAAGAGGAAAATTCTATGCTGTGATTGCAAAGATCTATGGTAAATTATTATTGATAATTTCTTATTATGTCCTATTTACAAATTAAGCTTTATGAAAGTAGAGGGAAAAAATCATAGTATGTATATAGAACTCAGACTATCTTCTAGATCCTTGGACCATATTCCTTCCAAGTAAGAAGAGACTATTAACCTCCTAATTGCCAAATCCTCATCAACTACCCTTCTTCTTCCTCCAAAATTCCTCTTCCTTTTACCGTATTTATTGTAAGTCTCAGACTGAGTCGTTGAGTATTTTGATGCTATTCTCTCACTGTCTCTGTCTCTGTCTCTCTGTCTCTCTAAGAATGCCTCTTAAAGGCTGGAATCTTGCAATAGGCAGTCTTCAAGGGGCAAGATATAAAGATACAAATATTTTACAGAAGTTCTTTTAACATATTTTAAAAAACTTTGTCTTTTATATAATGGATAACTTTAATAATTCCTCAAAAAGAGTTGTTAAATGTTTGCTTTTGTAAAGTTACCAGCCTTAATCTTCCTGACTGCTACATAAACAAAACAAGATAGCTTTATCTAAGTATTCCATGAATCATCAAGTCAAACTGTTTTTTTTTTTAGCATCCTTGGTATTTCATTGTTAATAATTGTGCTAGTCACATGCATGATTCCAATCTACTCCCCAAGATTCATCTTTCTTTGAGAAGGGCTTATATTTTTAATAGTTTACTAGAAATGTCTACATAGATTCTCCACCTTTCTCCTTTCTTCCCTCTCTTCCTTCCTTCTTTCATTCTTCCCTTTCTTCCTTCTTTTCTGTTTCTAGAACTGGGATTTGAACTCAGAGCCCTATACTTGCTAGGTAAGTATTCTGCTGAACCATGCCTCCAACCTTTTTGCACTCATCATCATCATCATCATCATCATCATCATCATCATCTTAGAATATCATCTCACTTCCAAACCAGGAATATGCCTGGACCATAATTCGCCTATTTTGTGCTTCCAGTTGTGGCTTGCATGATAGTTATGGGCCACTACACCCAGCTCCTTTGGTTGAAATAGTCTCATTGAATGTTCTGCCTACGGTTTCCTGAACTTCAGTCCTACGCATCTCAGACTTCCGAATAGCTAGAATGATAAGTGTGTGCGCACTGTGTCCAGCTAACAGTTAGAAATGAATACTAGAGCTGCCCTCAAACAACAACACTTTCAATCTTAGCGTCCTAAGTAGGTAAGATTACAGGTGTGAGCCACTGGCACCTGGTTCCTTCTAGTCTCTTTAAATCAACACATCAAAAATTAAAATCATTTTATTCTCTTCCCAAGATATTCATCCCCTTTAAAAATTTTCTCTTAATTATCAGCACAAGGATAAATCCAGCTACTTCATTCTGAGCCATAAAACTATATCTGATTTCCCATTCTTTCTCTCTTCTCACATTCAAAGATCATTAAATTCACTCAGTTATGTTGTCTATAGAACAATTTATCATATGTGCCCCAAGTTTTCATTATGATGTAAGGCTACAATTCACAGACTAATCAGTTTGGGTTGGAACGTGCTCCTCTCTGGGCTTCCTTATATGATGTGGTCACCCTCTGTTATGCCTCATTACTCCCACAGTATATGACAATGATGTGGCTTTACCTTAAAACAATGAACTAGTTTGCCATAACTATAAGAACGGGTTTGATTGTCTTTTTGTACTCATCTTTTCCACTCCCTACCAAATGAAATTCTTTTTCTAAGTACAAATTCAACAGCTTCCTGTTTTTGCAAATGCCCTTTTTATTCCTGTCTGTATCTATCTAATGAATGCCTAATTAGTTCAGTATTCCCATGTACCTTAAATACATTTCCCAAGAGTATGTCTCATAGGCTTTCTTTCTTTTTTTTTTCTTTTTTTTTTTTTACAATTTTCCTTTTCTTCTGCTGCTAAAATGGTGTGATGAATAATATCTTACTTGACTTTGGATAGCAAATGCTTAGTAGAATGCAGACATGTGGTACTTTAGAAATTTTGGTGAAGAAATAAAAGAACTCAGTGAGCAAATTAAAGTGACAAAAAAATCTTCTGATTCCATTCATTGGAGGGTATGTGAAGTCCATGGAGAACAGAGGTGAATGCACGTGTATGACTTATTTAAATCATGAGCAGACCTTGTGATGGCGTTAGATTGTTGACATGCAAGATAGAAATCCCATCCGATTGTTATTTAATTGTTCCATTTAGTTAGGTTAGCATCACCTTTTTGTCTAATATTTCCTTTGGGAAATCAATCTCTACAAATTTAACTGTTCTTTTTATTATTCCTTCAAAAGTCTATTGACTACTACTAAGCAATACTAGCATAAACCCTCCTCCAAAAAGGAAAGTAGGCAAAGAAACAAGCTGGTTGTTTAAAAAAAAAAAGCATAACAAAAGTTTTTCATTTGTTTATTAGCTTACCTAACCAGATAGTTCACTAAATTAGGCATTTTTTTTAAGTTTTGAAGAACAAATCTTGCTTTACCAAGCCTTTGCATGCATTTAATTTTTCAGTGCTGCTAAACAGACTTGATCAACTGTTTTCCTTCCATAAGGTTCTACTTTAAGACCTCCATATGCTCAGCTTTAATAATCTGCTTCCAAAACCAGGAACCATTCCAAATATGAGTTATGGAAATATTGTGCTTCTTATTAAAAACAACATGAAAAGAAATATCTGAAGCCCAGGTATCAATCTGTAAAATACATAGTGGCAGATCCATGTGAAAAGTTTTGGATGAAGAATTACTGCTTAAAATCACTTTTACTGAAGCGCTTTAACTTGTTTCACGAGAAGTGAAAATTGCTATGACAAATATGTCACCATGGAGGTCAAATGGTAATTTGCACATGCTAAACAGCTCAGCAGGAAATTACATGTGATCCTCACAACCACCAGCACTCCCTCCAGAAATCATTTTAGAAGACACGGAGGTCACATGGATTGTGTTAAGGATAAAACTCTTTCAAACACATGCTATACCCTCTCCCTCGGGAGGAAGAAATTGAAAAGTATAGAGAGAGGGTTGATCAAGGTGTTTGAAGAGTTTGGAGAAATGTTGTAATTTAGTGCAATTAGAGAAGAAGGAACTGAACAAAAAGGATCATTGAGAACACTAGGAAAAAAAGGTCTATTTAATTCACATGAGAGTTCTAATGCTATTTTATCACTGTATGTCATGATGTAGTATCACTTTATGCAGTTATGTTTACATTTCTTCTTATCAAGAAAAATATAATATGGAAAAGGGGAAATATTCCTGGGATAGTTCAAATGTCACCAGGAAAGGAATTGTGATGCTCTTATAGCAGATTTATTGCTTCCCCTACACATATGCCTACTACAAAAAAAAAAAAAAAAAGAATTAAGTTAGTGGTCTGGTTCTCTGGTCACATGGATGCAGGTACAGTAGAAGGAAAATGGCATTTAGTACTCTCCTTTATTCCTGTCTCTGTTGAAGAATGCCACATTCTGTTAATGACCCATATAAACTCTTTGAACACTGAAAGAAAGAAAGAAAAAGAAAAAAGAAAAAAACACACTGAAGTACTTATGTGATTCTTTCTTCCAATGGTAAAGCTTTGCAAAAAGAAATTCTCTTAGACCCAAAAGCTCAGAAGACAAATCATACTCTTTTTTAATAAAGACTATATTTGTAACAATCTCATCTTTGAAAAGGCTTTTACTTCTTATGCCTTTCCATTCTTTCCTCCAGTTCTATATAAACCTTCACACAACTGGAAATATACTCACCCACCGAGTTATTCTTAATTGAACCTTTATTTTGCCCAAGGAGTTATGCTGTATTGGGGAACTGTTATGGCCAAAATACATACTATAGATTCTCAATAATAAGAAGTCAAAATGAAGGTTGTAAGAAAAAGGGAACTTTTTAGTCACTAAAAGAGCATAAAGCATCAATCTAGCCTAAGATTAGGGATTAGAAGACTTTCAGAGGAGGAGGAAATACATAAGCTAAGAGTATGTAGATGGAAATGAAGATGGAAAAGCACACAACCACAAAACACAGTTTATATAGTCCTAGTAGTGATATAGAGCCCAGTTCATTCAAGAAAATATTTTAAAAACACCTAGAGGGTAGGACTCATGGAAAGATCGGTCGATCAATAATGTTGGAATGGGTTGGAACCTTGGAGGGCCTTATATGTTAAAGTTCAGTTCTTGTGTAAAATGAAAAGTCCTGGAAGTTTTCTGGTAGGAGTTAGAAATTAGCTTTATAATTAAAAGCATCCTGACTGGATCATACATGAAAGATGGCAAAATCTAGACTTCAAAGAGTCATTGGAAAACTTTCAGCAATCTGGAGAGGCATGGCTGTGATTTGCATGAGAATTATGTCATTATGCCATAAGCGCTTATAATGAACTATGTCACTCACAGAATAAAGCTTGTGATATAGTTCAGAAACTATCTAGAATGACAGGGACTGAAGATGTATAGTAAGAGCCATACAAATGTTATGGGAACTATAGCATTAAATGAGTGACCTCAGTGACAAGAGTAATGGACAAAACTCAGACAAAGAAGGAGTCCACATTTAACTAGTAGTTGACAAATCTTCAACAAATATAAGATAAGTAATAGGCAAGCAGAAGATAATGGTGATTTGAAAGCTAAGAAGAAGAATGTTGCAAAAGAATCCATGGTCTATAGTATCCACTGTTCCAGAAAATAAAGCAGATATTAGATTAAGAACTGTTCCTTAAATTTATATTTTCATTTCAATACTGGTTTTTGTTTTCTTAAATGTAGCCATATATATCTCTCCCTATATATAGACATCTACATATATACATACATGTATATGGCTTCTATTAACTTATATATACCGAAAGGTAACTACACATGCATGCAATGTATTTTGATCATAAATATCTCCTCTATAACACTTTCCTAAGGCTGTATATTACAGATACATTATTGACATTACACTGAGTAGGGAAAAGAGAACAGGAGTTTCTTCTTCCTCCACTTTTATTCAAGATAATACTTGAACTCTTAGCCAGATAACTAATATAAAAGAAATAAAAGATATGCTCCTGTACTTTTTTCTTAATATATATATCTATATATATATATTTGTAAAGATAGTGTTCAGAGGGCTTACAGTTACATGAGCAAGGTAATAAGTCCATTTCCTATATAGCATTATTACACCCTCCTTTATTTTTCCTCTACCATCCCTTTCCTCCCCACCTCCCCACTTCTTCCCTCCCCTCCCCCCCACTTCCCCACCTCCTGCAAGCAAAGTTGTAAAGTTCGTTTTCAACATACTGTCTTGTACATCTCATTGTTACAATGGTCATCCTGTATCCTTATTTCAGCATTTTGTTATTTCCCTTCCCATCCCCAAATTAGAAAAATGTATATACAAGATGCAGGACACTGGTATCAAATACAGTGACAACAGGGGTTGTACCATGGGGCAAGAACATACAAAGAAACAAGAAAAAAATCACATAGTACATTATAAGTACATTATAAAGAACGGCAACAAAGATATAACCTCTTGTATCCCTATCTTGGGATTCATTTTGCTTAGCATCAAGTTATATGGTCATATGTACATAGATTTTGACTTCTTCTGATTGTCCTAGACTTATACTGGCACACAAATCACCAGCTCCTCTGGGACACAGCAAAGGCAGTATTCAGAGGCAAGGTTATAGCTCTGAATTTTTACATCAACAAGTTGGAGAGATCTGAAACAAACAATTTAACAAGGTACTTCAAGCTCCTTGAAAAAGAGCAACAAGCTAAACCCCAATCCAGTAAATGGAAAGAAATAAATAAGAATTAAATGAATTAGAGTCCCAAAAAACCATAGAAAGAATCAACAAACCGAAGAGTTGGTTCTTTGAAAAAATTAACAAAATTGACAGACCCTTAGTAAATCTTATTAGAAAAAGAAGCAAATACACCCATATAAACAAAATCAGAGATGAGAATGGTAACATCACTACAGAAACAACCAACATTCAGAACATTATATTAAGTGAAGTAAGCCAGACTCAAAGAAACATATTCCCCTTAAATACTTCTCTAGAAAACATTTAGATCTGATATACAATTTAATCAAAATAGTACAATACAAAATACCATGCAAAAATATAGATTTTTCTATAGACAACAGAAATATGTGAAAAAGTAATCAGGAAACAATGCACTCACAGTAGTTTTGAAAAATCCTAGATAAAAGCTACCAGAAAGCTGTTAAGAGGGAAATCATAGTAGAAACTGATAAGTTTTAGTGAGGGTATAGGAGAGCACAGAAATGGTGGGGAAAAGATTGAACAAACATAGCAATGGTACTCACTAGAAACTGTCAAAAATGAACCATGCAACTTGTGGGAAAAAGGGGTCAGGAGGGAAAAGTTGGGAGCAAATGAATGGCAAAGTGACACTAGTTAAAAAAAAAAAAGAAAAGAAAAGAATAGAAATGTACCGCAGGGCACTGGTGACTCACGCCTATAATCCTAGCTACTCAGGAGGCTGAGATCTAAGGATCATGGTTCAAAGCCAGCCTGGGCAGGAAAGTCAGTGAAACTCTTATCTCCAATAAACCACTAGAAAACCATAAGCGGCGCTGTGACTCAAGCGGTAGAGTGGTCACCTTGAGCTGAAGAGCTGAGGGATAACGCCCAAACCCTGAGCACAAGCCCCATGACTGACAAAAAAGAAAAAAAAGGAAATGTACTCATTATATGACCTATGTAACTACAATCCTTCTATACATCACCTTTACAATAACAATAATAAATAAATAAACAAAAATGATTGAAGACACCCAAAGATGGTAAAACTGATCATGTTCACAAAATGGTATAAGTGGTATTATTGAATTGGTACTGAGTATTAATCAAGTGTGACATTATACCAGTTCATGAATTCTTATTATTTAAGGGGCCATACTACCAAAACCAATATACAAATTCCATGGAGTCTTTGTAAAAATTTCAATATTATTTTCTCAGAAATCAAATAAACACTGACATTCATATGGGCAAACAAAATACCTGAACCACTAAAGAAATCTTAAGTGAAATCAATGCTGAAGTTATTATAATACCTGACTTAACACTCTACTACAGAGCCATAAAACAAAAGTCAGCCACAAAAAACAGACAAACAGAGCAAATGGAATAGATGATTCAGTAGTAAGCTCAAGCATATATTTCCATCTGCTTGTCAAGGCACTAAAAACATACATTGCAAAGAAGGCAGTCTCTGTAACAAGTGATGTTAGAAAAATGGAATATTCTACATGTAGAATGAAACAAGATTACCATCTGTCACCGAAATGAATAAAAGGCTTAAGTAATAATACATGAAACAAGTAGAGGAAAACACAGGGGAAACCCTGCAAGATATAAACATAGATAAAAAGTTTCTGAGAGGGGCTGGGAAGGTGGCTAAGTGGTAGAGTGCTTGCTTTGCATGCATGAGGCCCTGGGTTCGATTCCTCAGCACCACATAAACAGAAAAAGCCGGAAGTGGGGCTATAGATCTAGTGATAGAGCACTAGCCTTGAGTGGAAGAGCTGAGGGACAGTGAAGGACAGTGCCCAGGCCCAGAGTTCAGGACCTAGCACAAAAAAAAAAGTTTCTGAGAAAGACTTAAATTGCTCAGGAAATAAAGAATTGTAAAGTTGGATGATGTCAAATTAAAAACCTTTAACACAACAAAACCCTTAATATTCTTAACCATTAAGGAAAACCAAATCAAAAATACTTTGAGATTCTACCTCAGTATAATGAGAATAGCTATCACCAAGAAAATAAATAACAAAAAATGGTAATGAGGAAGTTGGAAAATAATACTCTAATTAACTGTTGGTTGGAGTAATACTCTAATTAACTGTTGGTTGGAATGTATGAGTTATCCTACAAAAAATTCAAAGTAGAACTCTAATATGACTTAGTCATATCGTTTCTGGACATATACCTCAGAGTTAAAATTACCTTACTGAAGATTCATATATACACACATTTATCACAGCACTATTCATAAAGCTGATTTATGAAATCATCCTAAATCTCCATTAATGAATGAATGGATAAAGAAAATGTGATGTATACACATAATTTTCTTCTTAGCCTTAAAGGATAATGACACTGTAGCATTTGCTAGGAAAAAAAAAAAATAGGTGAAACTGGAGATCATCACATTAAATAAAAAATAAGCCAGTCCTACAAAGACATATGGGAAAACATATTACGTTTTTTCTCTCATTTGTAGAAACTATAGAGAAACAAAACAATGTCACAAAAAAGAAGAAAGGATAGTAGATTTATTAGCAAAGCTATATGACATGCCAAAAACAAATTCAGCAGAGCCTTTAGAAAACACGTCAAGTGTAAGAATGAACATACAAAGACAATGCAGCTAAGAAACGTTTGTCTAAAACTGATCAGATAGATATATTTGTCAATGTGGAGCCAATCTGAAAAGAGAAGGTTTGCATATAGCTTTTTTTTTTTTTTTGGTCGGTTGTGGAGCTTGAACTCTGGGCCTGGGCACTGTCCTTCAGCTCTTCAGCTCAAGGCTAGCGCTGTCCACTTCAGCTACAGCACCACTTCCGGTTTTCTGGTGGTTTATTGGAGATAGGAGTCTCATGGTCTTTCCTGCCCAGGCTGGCTTTGAACCGCTATCCCCAGCTCTCAGCCTCCTGAGTAGCTAGGATTACAGACATGAGCCACCAACGCCCAGCTTGCATATCGTTGTTTTAATAGAGACATAACTAAGCTATGGAAATTAAGCAATAGGGAGAGACTGACATGCAGATGGAGAAATGGAATTACGAAAAAGAATACCAATGCTCCAAACCACAGGTAGAGGTCAGAGGAACTCTTCCCACCATTGAAAGTGACAGTTTCTCCATCACAGTTTATGTTTGAAGTTGGAGGCAAGATTTTCTGCTGTGAATTAGAGGGTAAAAAAAAAAAAAGAAGGTGTGAAACCCTGAGTTTAAACTCACTACTGAAAGAAAGAGAAGGAAAGGAAGAAAAGGAAAGAAAGAAAAAAGAAAGAAGAGGAAAGGGGGTTAGAAAAGGAGAGAAAGCAAACAAGTAAACTAGGGAAGAAGGAAGGGAGGAAGGAAAGGAGGAAGGGAGGGAGATTGGGGGATGGAGGGAAGAGTAGTTTTCTGAAAGCTCACATCAAACCAAGCAACACAGTTTATGTTTGTAATCCAGATCTTGGGATGCTAAGGCAGGAGGATTGTCACCTGGAGTAGATAGTGACACTCTGCTTTAAAAAATAAGATTTTGTGTCAACAATAAAATATAAGTACATGATACAATATCTTTGGGTTTACTGAGATTTTAAATGTGTTACTGCTACATATCTCAAAATCAGAAATCGGTAATGTACTGGTAGTATGTGGGGTGAAATGGACATGGATTAAATGCCACCTGCTTTTAGTTCTCTGTTAACTTCCTTCAAATGTTTATCAAACTACATGTCATAGGAAGATTGATAAAGCATAAAATACAGGCTAACAATTCAGAAAAAAAAAGAAAAATAAGAGATATAAGAAAGATATAGAAGTTTGGAAAACACCACTAAGAGCAGCAAATGAGGAATCCACATAGACTTATTGCATTACTTTTTTTCTAGCTATACCTAACCACTGAATACCTAAGAAAGCCTAATAAAATAATAAAATATAGAAAGCATTGTGCTCATTATTGTGACTGGCATTGTTCTTTAGAAAAATTTAGATGATGAAACAAAAAAAGTGGCTTTGCTCTATGCATAAAGTTCTATGTTAACCTAATTTTTTTGTTTAATAAAATAGATTCCAAAAAGAAAAAATTCTTCATGTGCATTTGTCCCCTGCTTAATGATAATAATAATCAAGAACTTGATAACAGTTTATCAAGTTTATTACAAATAACACTATTCATAATCTCAAATATATATCTTCATTGCCGATAACCTTTACAGACTACTCAGTCCTAATACACAATTTGACAACTTGCGTATTTGTCATGATTTGTCAGGTTTCTTGCACCTAGTAGAACTCATCCTTTAAATACCTCAAGTTTAGCATTTAAATGGCATGAGAAAATCATTATTTCCCTTTTTATTGCGATTTTTTATTTGATTCCTTGTGGTGCAGGGGATGGAACCCAAGGTTTTACTCCTGCCACATAAGAATTCTACCACAAAGCTATGTTCTCTACACTGAAACTATCCTTTCCACCTTTAATACAAAATGAAAAACATGGCTTAGTCTCTTTTTAGTGTTACAGGCCTATTACTTATACATCAGTTATTGAATTGTTTGTAAGCCCTTATACTCCTGTTATATAGAGTGTCCCTAAAATTGCCAAGAATGGTTAGGCACAGATTCTGAGTTCTATCTCAGACAATCGAATCACCAAAAGAAAACCTTGAATCAATTAAGTTCTTAGTAAGTTTCCTGTTGATGCTCATAATCAGGGAAGTTTGAGAAGCAACAGCAGATAGATCTGTAAACTTTCATGCCACATTAAACAGATCCAATTTGCAATGTTTTCTGTTATTGGAGAGCTTTTTGTGCATTATCCTTGTTGGAAACTATAACTCTTTTATCCTACCAATGTTCCTGTCTCAAATATTTTTTTCCTATTCAGAACATATAAATTGTTGCTAAAGAACTGGGATAGTTTATTAAAAATGTAAATAAAAACAAGTAGGTTTGGTTGCTTACTGGGTATCACATTCATAAGTAAAATTATAAATATTTCTAATTTAAAAATAATGCATTTCTCCCGATTTCATCATGTGTAGATTTTTAACAATTGCCAGATAATTTATTTTAAAATAAGCAGAATAAGGTGTTTGACAATTTACCTAGATTTGGTTTGGTGTCAATAGTTTACAGAAATGTGGCATTTCACTCTTACTATGGAAATTTTAGTTTTTAATTTACAATAAGAATGAATTGTATATAATGCGGTGTCTAATTTAACAGAAAAATGTTTTAAAAACTTAGGTATTTATTCAAATTTTCCAAAGAAAAAACATTTATTATTTCCTAATCTAATTGCTGAGTCTCATCATTTGCTAGTTTTCCTTTTTTAATCATCTAGTTAATCCTCAATACTTAATCCAAGTGAACCAATGAAAATAGACAAAATCATCATGAGAAAGGGAGAGATGGACCCTTTTCATTGGCCAGCAAAATCCTGAGACTCAGATTCTTTGGAAGACCAATCAAACAATCTTTTATTAGTCAATAAGTGAATACTCCCTGAATAAGACCACTATGGGTGAAGGACATTAGAGCAGACCAAAATTGACTTTGCTCTAAATCTTGATATTGCCTTGTGCAAAAGGTTTGCATGTCATCCAGGGTCTATGTCATCTTAAAGACTTGGTTAAAGGTTCATTGTCAGCCCTTGTGCCTAAAAAGAGAGGCTGAGTATTCTCCCTGAACTCTAATTAAAGTCTCAAAGTAGTTGGCTTTGTCAACTGTTGAGTTCCCTCCTCCTCCGCATTGTTTGTGTTAGCTTTACAGGGCCACTGCAACCTGTCCCCCTCTTCCTTGCTGTGCTATTGAAACACAGTAAGAAGACCCTTTGAGCCAACCATCTGCTCTTCAATTAAGCTAGCAAGATTTTTCTTTTCAATAATTTATTGTGGGCGTCTTTGTTTCCAAGTAACTCTTGGTAAAATATCATGAATTAATTGGGAGAATAAACAAGAAAGACAAAATTTTCCTTGCAACATGGAAAAATTGGGGAGTCAAGGTATAACAAGTCCACATGGCATTTTTTTGCCATAAAACTCTGTAATTTAGAGACTTTCCAACAAAAGTCTAAGAATAATTGCAATGGCTGTGGCTATAAGTAAGCATGATGCAAGATTTACTAATAAATTGGACTGCTTTATAATTACCCGTGAAATAACAACACTTGACCCTGATTTATTTTGTGGGCTGCCTTTTTCTCTCCAAACATGTTTAAGTTAATTTTTCTCCCTAAAACCAGATGTTTTAGCAGTTCAAAGAAGATGGATGGAATGCAAACTCAAAACCAAAATGTTTTAGGTTTGCATTTGTTATTGTTGTTCTTAAAGAAAGGGCCAGCACTCTGTGCACACTGGAAAGAAGCCAACATTTAGATGACAGTGGCCATTTTGAAATTTTCTAAACAAACAGTTTTGTTTCCATTTTCTATAAGCACAAGAGCAAAGAAATATGAAAACTGAATTAAACAATAAAATTAATAAGTTCAGTGTGACATATTGACAGTCCATCTATATTGCTAATGAAAAGTCCTACTGCTCAGACTCTAGAATAAAAGATGCTAAAGTTTATTAGTAAACCCAGCAGCTATGTTTATTTTTTACAGATTGTGATAATTTAGATTTTGTGTCACTAGTTGGTCCTTTATAAAATATAAGCTATTCAGAAAAGCAAGGAATTGGAAGCTAAGCTTCCACAAGGTTTCTCCAAAGTGAGAAAGTGTTGTTCTCTTAATTATATCTAGTAGTTTTCAGAAATGCAGCCACTCACTGTACAGCCAGGTTTCCTAGGTAGTGGCTCCAAGTGGATAAGAACCCAGAGAGGGAGGTAATAGATAAGATAGAAATGCATGGACCATGCTGATAATGGCAGTGGCCATAATAAGGAAGGTTGACAGAGTGACATGTAGAAATGTGAATCCACTCTAAGCCAGAACAAGTTCTTTCTTAAGCAATGATTATAGGTAATCCTTCTTCACTAGATTAGTTCATTGCATTAGTGTTGTGATCCACTTTATTTATTTTAAATGAATGACCTTTGCTAACTAACCAAGGTAGGTACTTAGGAGAAGTGAATTCACAGGACTTTCCTGATAGCATTTGCAAGGCATCACATTATAATCACTGGTTTCTAGCCTGCAGAGAGCACCAAGGATTTAGTACAATATTACTGCAAGGAGAAATGAAGGCAGCTCTCACAAAAATGATACATTGTTTTCCAGTTGTTATAGAATTATTGTTTGTCCTATTACCTTGAGGTAAAAATGGCCATCAGAGAAGGTTATTTATTTTTAATTTTTAAAATTATCTTTACGTAGATGTATAAATAAATTTCAGTTCAACATACCAATTTATGAGTACAATAATCTTGATCAATGTCACCACTTCCAACATTCTCCCCTATCTCTCCCGACCCCACCCATTCAGTAGGAAGATAATGATTCTTTTATAAAATATGAATTGATGAAGTAAAATAGAAAAACAATTTTTGTATGTCACCTTTCTAAGACAGAGCATATCATGGACATCACAAGTCAGTAACATGTTGTTCCTTTGTGTCATGGTTTGTCAAATGGAGTAGCTAGTGCATATCCAGTAGTAACTTGTAGTCTATATTGCAAAGAAAAGAAACATTGGCCAGACAATGACCGTTGCTTTGTTAATTTGACTATGACCTGGAATCGAAGAGTGATAATCTAGTAGATCCTTTCGTGAGTAAGCAAATAGTTGGATACCTACCAGACAATAGACACACGGCCGATATTACCATGGCCAACAAACCAGAATTTCTGGCCTTGAAAGGTCATAGTACATTGGGCATATTGGGAGAAAAAAAATAAAACAAAACAAAAACAAAAACCCTGTAGTATCCAGAATAAAACCATGGTAAGTGCTGCAATAGGAGACAGGTAGTGATATGAAGAGAGATGACTTGTATAATATGTGAGAAAAGGCTTGACAGGGTAAGGAGGAAGGTGAACCTTAGAGGAGGAGGCGCAGGAAGCCCACCAAGCAGAGGAAACAGCCTGTGCAGGAAGACTGGGTTGGGAGGCAGCTTTGGCAGATAGGAGGAACTGAAAGGAAGCCTGTGTGGGTGGAGGCTAAGGAGCAGGCAGCATGCCCTCAGAGATGAGTGAAGGGACCTGGGATGGGGCCAACTCCTCCTGGGTCTTGTAAGTTCTGTTAAGGACCAAACCCCAAGAGCAACAGGAAGCCACTGACATATTTTAACTGTAATCAGAAAATCCCAGGAAATATGATTCAATGTTGCTGCTCTTGTCAACAATTCAAACTCTCTCTCTCTCTCTTTTTTTCAGGAATTATGGCATTGTACATATTTTCAGATACTCTACCCTTATCCAAGTTAAATTTTCAATAAAAATAAAATTAATGCAGACCTACAGTCTAGGGAGCTTGAAGCAGAGCATTTGCTCAGAAAATGTCTAAATATGATCCTTTTGCCACCAAACATAACCACTTTTCCAATATTTAAATTATATTAATTAAAGAAATGAAAAAATGAAACATTGTTGGGTCCTTGTGTGATTTTACTAGCTTTTCCAAAGTCATTTCTGAATTGTAGAGACTACAAGCTAATGCTTTCCTCTCCTATGTTGATGGTAAAAGCAAATATTTACAAGACAGACTGTCCAGGAAAGAAATAGAATCCACATAGAATCTGTTTTATTGCAGTGTCTACTGCTCAATTTTATAAGCAGCTGCTGGCCAAATGTAATTTGAACCCAAACCCAAAATTTTGTGTCTTTTTGTTGAAGGGAACAGAATATTTTGCTTAAATATGTCAAAGAAACTGTTAAGAGTCATTAAGGGTTTTCGGTTGGGTGGTTTATTTTTTTGGCAATTTGGAAATTCATTTTGAAACAGCCTACAGAACCATGTAACAAAATAAGAATTATATTGTTATAAAAACCCAGTGCAAGCCTAAATATAAGACATTAGAGTCTGCATTTCCAATCCTGAGTAGGTGGCACAAACATGAATCCTACTGAGAAATAATGAGATGTGTGTACATATGAATCTCCTGCATATCTTTTTGAAAACATATCCCCAAGAGAAAATGACATAAAACAACTTGCAATTAAACTTTATTTGATGCCAGATGAGAAACAAATGTTTCAAAAGCTGTAATTTTTAATATAATAATTATTTCCCTTTGCATGTGCAGGCCGTCAGCTTCTAATACTGTACTAATTCCTTAGCCAACATTTATTTCCAAAGTAACTCAATATGAGCTAAGATTTTAATTGCACTTTTTCTTTTGTTTGTATATTTGTAAAGCTTTTTTTAAAGAAATGAATAATTTCACTTTGCCTTTAGAGGTCATGAGATATATTGACCACTAGATAACAGAAAGCTATCTTTGTACATATATGAAATATCTAATAAAAAAACAGCATAGTTCTCATTCTATTATATATAAACAACTCACACAGTTCTTCAACACCAGAGAAGAGTTACTTTTAGATTTACAAATCATGCAATAAGTGTTTCCAAGTATTTAAACTACCAGCAACCCATTTTTGTTTTTTAATATTTATTAATATTTATTGTGTAAAATAGTTTCACTGTATTATTTCTGCACATACAAAAATTTTACATATTCATTCCTTGTATTGCTATTTTGTTTCTCTTACCTAAACTTTCACCTTTTTCTTAACTTTCAAGGCAACTTTACTTAGATATGAAGATCAATGAAATTATGTTGTTTCATAAAATGGATATCATGATGTTAAGTGAAATAAAACTAAGTTTCTTACATTTTTTCTCATATGTGGAATCCAGCCATGAGAGAAAGGACATGAAAGTAGAATGGTGTCTATTAGGGATGTGAAAGGGAAAGAGAAAAAGTAGAGAAGGAAATAGAGTAATAAAGAGGATGAATGTATTTAAATTATATTTGATTATATACACATATGAAAACATCATAATAAAATTATTTTGTATAATTAATATGTGCTAATAAAATTGTGAAAAATGTCTGATATATGTACATACAATGTATACATGTACACCCATATATACCTTCAATTTATATTTGCTTTTATTTGTCATTTAACATTTAATCATTTAAAATATTCACTATATATGTAAGTAACATATACAACAAAAATCAATAACCAATATAGTGATAAAACCTAGAAAGTTTTAAAATGGCATAGTACTTGGAAAACCTTGTAGTAAAAGAGATGAAAACTGTGAGCAGTTTCTGCAACACATCACTTGACAGGAAGTTAAGTTATCAGAATGAAGTCTTATAGTTAACAATCCAATAACCATACATGGTGTATGTTCTAGTTGCCATGCAGATATGAAAGGTCCATTAAGGTTTCTTATCAGCTCCATATTGGCGTAATTTAGAGAGTTTGATAACATGAACCTAAACTGCAAAAGCCTCCAGACAATGTGCTGTTATCAGTCATCTAACCTTTGAGTTTAAGCAGCCACAATAAATAGCCTTTCTCCTGTCTTTACCAGAGAACATTGTCTTCCTAAACCAAACTGCTTAAGCTATTAATTTCATCTCTTTATATTATTTTCTTTACTATGGCATCTAAACATACATCAGGCTACTGGGCATAAACAATAATGCAATATTAATGGTTTACATTAAGCACAGTCTGCATATAGCTTGTTTCAAGATGGCAAAGTGATACAATGAACAAAGTCTCTGTGATAATCTCTTCAATTTTCAAATTGATCTTTTCTAACCCATCTGCCCTTTCCCTAGGATTTTCACAAATGGTAGAGATTTCTAGTGTTTAGTTTCCATAATTGAGATGTCTTTAAACAGGGCATTGCCTAAAGGACTACAGATTAACCATTTGGATGTTTTCTAGATAATCAGGCATACCAAATTTAGCTTCTGGGAAAGTGCAATAAGGGTAGAGAACTTGCCCAAAATACATCAATTGAGGAAAGAGAGCCATATGTCATATAGAGAAAGACAGGGAAAATACAAGACAAAACAAAATCAAATGAGGAAGGAGCTCAAAAAGTTTTAAACACAAAATCAGAGTTTGGAAAATGAAACAGTCAGATAAGGAGTTTGATGAGAAAGTGAATATTTGTATTGGGAGCCATCATAAGACACTATGTTGGAAACGAACTTTACAACTTGAGATGGAGGGAATCAGTGGGGAGGGAAAAGGGGACAAAAACAAGGGAGGGGCTAACAGTGTTCCACAAGAAATGTACTCATTACCTTATTTATATAACTGTAACCCCTCTGAACATCACCTTGACAATAAAATTAATAAAAAAATCAAACAGGAAAAGTGGGAGAACAAAGAAGGTTGTGGAACTTAGTCACCATTGTTATGAAACACCAGGACTCTATGGCTGTCTCACAGTATGGGAGATAAGTTCAGTCTATGATCAAATGGCCCCATTGTTTTGTAGCCTGTGATGAGCCAGTACCTCTTGGTCATATTGCATAGTGAAGACAAGTGTCTTCATCAAATGGGGTCTCACGATAAAAGAATTCACCCAAGTATGAGAGGATTCTATCACCTCCCAATGGCACCAAGCTAGGGACCAAGCTTTCAGTACATAGGCCTTTGGTAGTCATTCCAGGTGAACACTATAGCAAGGTTAGGTAGCTCAGCCAGGAAGCTGAATTTAGCCAGTTCTTATATTGCATCTTGGGAAAGCAAGCATTCCTTTCCTCTTGTTGAATTCTGGGTTCAAGATCTGTCTTTCCTTTCTCTGAATAAAATAGAGCAGGGTGCTAGGGACTCATGCCTGTTATCCTAGCTACTTGATAGGCTGAGATCTGAGGATCGCAATTCAGAGCCAGCCCAGACAGAAAAATCTGTGACTGTTATCTCCAAATAACTAACAGAAGAAAAAAAAAAAAAAAACAGAAGTAGAGCTGTGGCTCAAAGTAGTACAGTTCTATCTTTGCATTGATTTCTTGTTTCTTTTGGATATCCTTCCCCCTATGGTATATCTCTTATTGTTACTATATTTGATTTTTGGCACCCTGGTATTGTATATATGTTTATATGAATTAGGGTAGGGGAAAGGAAGGGGAACAACAAAATGGTGAGACAAAGACAATGGGGGTAAACTAATGCAGCAGCGATATTCACAAGGCAATATGTTGGAAATGATCTGTTCAACTTGGGGTGGGGGTTGGCAGGGAGAGAAAGTAGGAGGAAAATGGGGGAAGGGATAACAAGATTGACAAGAAATGTACTCATTACCTTACTTATGTAACTAAAACCTCTCTGTGCATCACCTCAAATAAAAAAAATCAAAACAACTAAAAACAAAACAGACAAAAAGTTCAGAAAAAGTGCCCAGTCCCTGAGTTGAAGCCCCCTGACAGACTAAATAAATAAGTAAATAAATAACTAGACTCAATATTAATGTCCCCCTCTGACTAGGTCTGAGTTAACCTCTTATGCTTCCAGATACTGTGTGAAAAGTTAAGTATTTAAGAAACTTGAGAGGGCTGGGAAGGTGGCTCAGTGGTAGAGTGCTTGCCTTGCATGCCTGAGGCCCTGGGTTCGATTCCTCAGCACCACATAAGCAAAAAGAAAAAAAGCCGGAAGTGGTGCTGTGGCTCAAGTGGTAGAGTGCTAGCCTTGAGCTGAAGAGCTGAGGGACAGCGCCCAGGCCCAGAGTTCAGGCCCCACGACCGGACCCAAAAAAAAAAAAAAAGAAACTTGAGAATAGTCTATTCATGCTTCATTTCAGCAAATAAATCCTAGGGACACATTTAGACTACTAAAGTTCTCCAAAATTATGCAAATAAGTTTCAAAATTATGCAATGAATTTCTAAATATCTTCATTCTATAGATATTTTCATGAGTAATTTCCCTTGCACAGAAGAATAATTGTTAGTCTAGCTTTTCCATCTTTCTCTTATATTTTTCCCTTTGATTATTTAGTGATTTTGAGGTTTCTATGTTGTAAAACTCATTTTCATGTCTGTGTAAATATGTGTTTATGTGTGTGTACATATATGCACATTCTTCCAAATCTTTTCTGTGAAGCTGATGCTTCTTTTTTAAATTTTATTATTAAGTGGTTGCATGAAGTTACAATTCCATAAGTCAAGTTATGATAATGACTCTTGGTGAGTAGTCACTCTATCCATCCTTCTCCCCATTTCTCCATCCCATCCCTACCCTCAGGTTACTTAGTTCAACTTTTATATAATATACATTGAATATAATGATTGCATTCACTCACCCTTCCTTCATTTTTAGCTTCAGGTGAGATATCTTGCTTTCTTGTAAAATTTTATGAACCAACTAATTATTTGACTCCCTTACAATTTATCAAGGGGTCTTTCTTTCCTCTCTCTTCCCCCACTCCAGACTCACAACTATTTTTCTTCAACTAATATGATTGTGGATTTAAATCTAGAATATACTTAAAATAATTTTTATCATTAGACTTTACTTACACATTTTTCCTTTCTTTTAGTCTCTGTAATGTACGAGGAGTTGCCTATAAAAGGATATTACTCAAAGTATCCAGAGCCTTGTTCATTTATCAGTTTACTTTCTACTCTTGACTAAACAAAGGACAAATAAGCCCCACTTTCTTCCAACTCATAACTTGGGCTACAAGTCATAGATTTTGATGCTCAAAGGCACGGAAAATTCCCACACTCCACCACTAAATCCTGACCTGAGAGATTTGTTCCAATGTTCACAGGAAGCCATAAATTGTAAATACATTCTGCCCTGTTGACTCATAATTTTTAATGGAATAAGATAAGGTTTACATAGCTCCATTTTCCCAAAAGCATCTCAAGGATGGAAAAGCATCTAAAGTCCTCAGAAAAAAAAAAAAAAAAGACACAAAAGACATAATGCCATTCCATGTTGGTAATTACATTTCAGAGTGAGAAAAAATAAGAGTTAAAGACAGACTTTCAGTTTTGACCACTTCCCTCTATTATGTTATATCAGAGTAAAGTTCCTCAGGAATACATACTACCCTAAAATGTCTCCATGATATAACTCTGGCAAGAGAAAGCAGGAGGTGTTGTACACATCTGAGAAAACCATACTGTTAGTACACACAAGAAATTTAGTCTCTATCACCCAACTTGTCCCCTTGACAAAAACTTTGGAATCTTTTTCCTTAACCATTCACTGTGACAATAGCTAAATCTCCATGTCTATCACAGTAGTTTTTCATTTCTCTTCAGTTCCTCTCCATTTTACCTAGTCAATATGCTCCTCATCTTCCACAATCACCTAAGAGAATTCTATCACCAGCTTCCACGTTCCTTCTACACTTCTACACTGTCTACAAGAAAAATCCTGAAACAAAAATCTGATCATGAAAATGAAAACTTCAACTCCCTGATGGTTTCTACTTGTCCATCAAGCAATTTGGGTCTCCTTAGTGAAGATGGAGATAGCTCAGCAGTCCAAACTTCCTATCTTTTCAGAACAACATCTTCTCTGATCCCTCTTCTCTCCCCCCCTCAGCCTTCTCACTTTCTCATCTGGAAATTACTTTATCCTTTCACGGAAATGCACCCACCTCCCTCAAACCGGTACTATTTGATAACTTGCCACTTTGTACCTCTATGCTCATATTTATTAAATTGCAATGGCTGTTCGCTCTTAAGATCCAAGGGTTCATTAAAGTTACAAAATTTGCCTCAATCACTTTTGAATTATATTCCTTTTAAATCTCTTCATATCTAGAAATTCTGAAAGTTCATTGAGTAAATAATACAATATTTCTGTTCATAGAGAACAAGCACATAAATATTTTACCCTCTTCACCATGTCTGTCTTGCTACCACCTTGCCTAAAGCATGGCCATGAAATAATGCTGTCCTCACCAAGCTTTGACTCCTACCACAAAGAGGTGAAGACCACTTTCTGTGTTCCCAACTAGTTCCTCAGATCCTCTTCATTACCTAGAGATTTTTTTCGGTGTAAAGATATAATTGAACAACCATTAAATACATTATCATCCTTTGTATCGAAGTTTTCTGTTTGCCATTGATATTAGTCTTTAAACAAAAATGCAGTCACTCATAGATAGGAATCATTATAGAATCAACCAAGTTTAAAGATAAATCAGAATGTCCTTAAAAAGCTCTCTCTCATAAGCTTTAATTGTATTGAAATGTTTTTTTTTAACAACAAAACCATTAGTATACTTGCACCTAGGCAGGTCTGAACATCATTTTATTTTGATGACTTTCATAGTTAGAGAACTTTTTCAAGGTGAATTTAACTTTGATAATTCTAATTGTTTCTAGTATCTGCATCATTTCAACTGATCAATAGCCTCATAGTATAGAAGTCATGAATTGTTCTATATATAATCAAATTAGCATGCTTAAAAAGAGAATGTTTCCAGTCACAAGCTATGATACATGTAAAGATAATTGATTGCCATATAATTTATTATATCTAAGGTACTGTGTCCTTTTTGCATTGTTTAACAGCTAAATTAAATTTTGTTGTCTTGAAGCAAGACCATTAGCTCTTTTTGCCAGATGATTTTTCTTCCACCTCTTTCCAGACCTTTACTTCCTATCAGTAAGAAAAAGCTTTTCATAAAGTCATTTTGCTACTCTGTTCTCTCCATTTACTGGATAAGAGATTTGTCAGACCGTCTCATTCAATATATTGTAAAGGCATCTGCAAATTCTTTTCCTTTCCTATAAGATAATGTCTACTCAATTGGGTTAGGGCCAGAAATAGATTTCTATCATATCTCTTTTTGGTCATATGCATACTATGATCTTTGGTGTCTACTACTGTGTCACTAACACCAAGCCCACTTTTCAATTTTTAGAAAATATTCTCCTCTTCTTTCATAGATAGATTTTGAAATGCCTATGCTTGCAAATACTAAAAGAGCTTATGGAAAACTGCAGAAGATCTTAGCTTGAACTTTTCATTTTGTCAGAAGTTTGAAGCACTTTGTTCCTCACAGATTCTGAAAGATAGTCATTCAAGTTAATTAATGGCCATGGCCTGTGTACCATCCTGCACTCTTTGGTCCCTGCCTCCCATACTGACTGTGGTCAAGCCAACCCCAGATGTTATCCACCCCCAAGGCTCCACACCCTCTGCCACTCTTCAGTTAAAACTATCATCAGCAAACTAAAATTACCACAAGGCCTTTCGCTCTGTATTTTACTTTTCTCCTTTTGAGCCATAAGAAACTAGATAAGTCTGTGTGTGCATAAAAGAAATAAACTTCCATCTCTCACTGCTCATGTACAGATACATATGTTTGAAAAAGTGTTTCCTTTACAACGGTGGAATTATAAATGAGACTGACATGTGATATGTATCTGTCTAATAATACTGTACTGAATTGTTTGGATTATATATAACAGTCTAAACTACAATATTTTTTTTGCTTAATTCCTCAGCTTTTTATTTATTTATTTATTTTTATTATTTTTTGGTTTTGGTCGGTCGTGGGGCCTAAACTGTGGGCCTGAGCGCTGTCCCAGCTCAAGGATAGCACTCTACCACTTGAGCCACAGTACCACTTCCAGCCTTTTCTGCTTATGTGGTGCTGAGGAATGGAACCCAGGGCCTATTGCATTCAAGGCAAGCACTCTACCACTGACCACCTTCCCAGCCCCTGAGCTTTTTAATACAGAGAAATAGCTTTCCAGTTATCATTTTCTACATCTATAAAGAAATAGGAATTCTTTTAAAAGATAACTTAAAAATCTCCTGGGAAAATGTTGACTATGTCATATTGATGTGCTTTTGTCTTAAAATATTGTAGAATAAACTTAATAGTACTCTAAATGAAGTAAGCACATGACGACATTGTTTTACAAAACAAAAGTTACAAATGAATTTGTAACTGGACACTATCCAAACAAAGTATGAAATAGGTTAAAAATCAATGGAAGATGTTTTAGTAAACCTTCCAGTGATCTATTCATTAAGCTATATAACTACTTCAGAATTTATAAATTAGACATGTAACTGAAACAAACAGCTACAGAGAACAATTCTATTTTACAATAGTCAAATAATGACATTGTGGTATTTTTCTATAAAATAAATCTTTTAAAAAAAGGTAGATTGGAGGGAGGGCTGGGAAGGTGGCTCTGTGGTAGAGTGCTTGCTTACCTTGCATGCATGAGGCCCTGGGTTAGATTCCTCATCACTACATAAGCAGAAAAAGCTGGAAGTGGTGCTATGGCTCAAGTGGTAGAGCACTAGCCTTGAGCTGAAGAGCTGAGGGACAGTACCCAGGCCCAGAGTTCAGGCCCCATGACCGGTTAAAAAAAAAAAAAGTAGCTTGTTTTACAATTTATATAAATAACTCTGAACAATACAAAAAATACTGAGTAATTGGCCAAGATGAATATGTTTTTAGATATATTAGTAAGATCTATATAACTACCCAAATATCTATAAGAATTTTGTCCCCATAACATTAATTCATAGCTGTCTTAAAACAAATATTTTTCTTTTATTTACCTCAAATGTCACTTACATCTGAATTTTTAATTGACTTATAAACAGTATACACTTTTGTGGTCAGGGACTGGAGGAAGAAATTAGGAGAGAGCAAAGGAAGGGGTGGCATTGCCCCAAAAGTCATGTATTTATCACCCAACCTATAAAATGGGAACCCTTCTGTTCCTCATCATAATAATAGTAATAATTTTTTTAACTGCACACTTATGGGGTATATTTTTATATAAGTATATGTCATAAAATGTTTAAATCAGGTAAAAGTATCTCCCTGAGCACTTGTCACTTCTTTATGTTGGAATCTCACTCTTTTAATCTACCTTTTGTTGTAATGCACAATATATTATCATAATCTATACTCATTCTGAATTTTATATTTAATAATCATTTACAGACATACATAAGAAATTTTTTCAAGGAAATAAAAAAAGACAATTAATAACTAATTATCTACAATTCTTTTTTCCTCAAATTCTTTTTTGCACTGTAAATCAATATAGATGAAAAACCTATTTTGATCCAAATACTTTAGAAAACATTTGTCTAATTTCCATCAATTCTGCACATTTTATGCCAAAAGAATTAGAGGTTGCTCTGTACGCAATGATCAATTTAAAATGGTTTTTCTTTTTAAAAAACTAATACCAAGGGGCTAGGAAGGTGGCTCAGTGGTAGAGTGCTTGCCTTGCATGCATGAGGCCCTGGGTTCAATTCCTCAACACATAAGCAGAAGAAGCCAGAAATGGCTCTGTGGCTCAAGTGGTAGAGTGCTAGCCTTGAGCTGAAGCGCTGAGGGACAGCGCCCAGGCCTAGAGTTCAGGCCCCATGACTGGCAAAACCAAACAAAACACACATACAAAAAAAACCCTAATACCAGGTGTCACATTGAATGTTTTATTAGAAGATGAAAAAGAAGATGAGCCATGAATCTTTTTGAAACGTCCTTCGCAAGAATCTTTACCATGTGTTCTTTTGCAAGTAAGCCACATAACTCAGCGGCAAACAATTAAGCAAAATTAAGGTGTTTTGTGAATGGTCTTTTATTGCTTTCTTGAAGTCTTCATAAAGAACATAGAAATATTTAAAGTGCATCCAATAATACAGTTGGAGGAACAAATGATTCACAATGATCTATCAAAAAGTAATAACAATGACTAAATAGTGATTCATCATAAAGCACATTGTTCTTACACATAGTACAATAGTACTATTCAAAGTTACTTCATAGTGTTATATGAGAAATATACATATATATAAAAACATACCTATTTATGTTTATATATAACATACATGTTATATATATGGGACTCTTTTACTATGAGCTAAAGGTATATAAAGATATATTACTTTGATATTTCAAATCTAAGTAAAGACAGATGGAATGTCATTTAATAAAAGAATACAATTAAAATTAAAGAATAATAAAACATTTTTGTGCCCATACATTTTAATGGACAATAAACAATGAAATCACATGAGTGCTTTGGTAGTTTCATTACTTGTAAAATTACTCTGCTCTTTATTGCCTTTCTTTTCTGAAGGTAAATACATAATCATTAAAAATCAAAAAAGAAAAACCCTGCTTACATTTTTGGCTCTTGTTTTATCATTAAGTTTATCAACAGGGTTTTAATGTTTAAATTGTATTCATACTTTATGCTGCCTAAATCACAAAAGAAGAAAAAAAGATGTAAAGCTAGCCATAATTTTAAAAAGCATTTCAAAATTTATTGCTATAAGGGATTCCATACTGAAAGAAACAAATAAACAGTAGTCTGATTCTTCAACGGTGTGAGCACAAATGCTGTTAACACGGAGGTGAGCTGTGCACCCAGCCTTGAGAATTCAATGGGCTGCCTTCTCAATATATGCTTTCCTTTTCATGTCCTTCCTATCCAGTAATTACCGATACACCTTGGTACAAGGACTCATTTGTTTTGCAATCTGGTGTGTGTGATATGAAATTGTTTCAAGACAGTCTGTCTTTCAATTTGGGTACATATTTTTTAACAAGGCACTTGTGTTCTGGTAGAAGGAACATAGGAAGACATTAAGATGTTGAGTTCTTAGGAATGAAAACTTGAGAGCCCAGTGAGCCAATACATTAAAATTAGACCCTAGTAAATGGTTTTGTAAGAAAATTCAAAATTACTGCAATCAAAATCTTAATCAGTGAGCATATTTCACTTAAGAAATGTATTATTTGTTTTACCCATTTGTTTATAATTCCTCTTCTTTGGCATTAGAAAATATATTTCTATTCAGAAATTGCATTTATAAGAGAGCAATGTGAATGAATACCTTTCTTTCTCTACCTTATAAACTTCATGTATAATTACTTAATGTGTAAATAATATAAATTTTGAGATAGATGTCCAAGGGAAGGTTAACACTTGAATTAATTCATTTCTATAAAACTCCAAGTTCAAATCTACCAAGAGTCTCTAGGATGTCAACTATGTAAGCACCTATATTGTCAGTATAGCTATTTCTTCAAATTGAAGTCACAAGAACGAGACAGACAGACAGACAGACAGACCTAGACTGAGACCAAGAAAGGAGGAGGAGGAGGGGGAGGAAGAAATGATTCAGCAGATATGGACTCCTTTATTTCATCACAGTCAGGGGTCATTTTCAGCCAGGCAATCAAGATAGACTACAAAATAGGTACTCAGAAAAGTAAAAGTTACAAAATAGTATCCACCAAGCTTTTATTTTTTAATTTAAATGTTAGCATACAGGTGATGTACAGAGGGGTTACAGTTACATGAGGTAATGAGTACTTTTCCTTTTGAACAGTGTTATCTTCTCCCTCATTTTCTCCCACTTCCCCCCCCCCAATCCCTTCCTCCCCAAGTTGTAAAGTTCATTTCCAACACAGTGTCTAGTGAGTATCTCTGTTGAATTGGCTCATACTTTGCCCCACCATTTCTGTGATTTCCCTTCCCTTCTCCAACTCAGATAAACTTAAATACAAAATAAACGGTACAGAAATCAAAAATAGTGAGAACAGAGAATAAGCCACAGGAAGCAATAAATAAATAACTGTAAACAGCACAATAAAGAGACCTCTTGCTAAATGTGGTATATATACACAATGGAATTCTATGCCTCCATCAGAAAGAATGACATTGCCCCATTTGTTAGGAAATGGAAAGGCTTGGAAAAATTATATTAAGTGAAGTAAGCCAGGCCCAAAGAAACATAGGTCCCATGGTTTCCCTTATTTGCAATATCTAGTATAGGTATGAGTCAAGCGGAAAAAGTCAGAGAATGTGATGTTAGGAAAATGAACCCTTAGATATGTATTTTAATGTTTTTGTTTCTTTCATGCATGTGTTTCTAACGCATTTATAAGATTATTTCTTGGTTGCTTTGTATGTCCCTCCCCCACAGTGTAACCCCCGCTTTCACTATATTTGATGTCAGTATAACATGTGGAGGAGACAGGGACAAACAAGTCGTTTAAGGATTCAGGTGGACCTGTTGCAACAATGAGAAGTACAAAATGTCATGTCAAAACCAGCTTTACAATGTCGGAGTGGGGGGTGGTATATTTGGGTGGGGGGGAGGGGGGAGGCTGGGAAGGGATGTGAAGGGTAAACAAAGGAGGAGGCTGCAATGCTTGGTAAGAAATGTATGCATTATCCTGCCCATGTAATTGTAACCCCTCTGTACAGTATGTTCTCAAATACAATAAAATAAAATTAAAAAAAAAAAAAAAGACCTCTTGCTTCCATTTCTTGGAGTTCATTTTGATAAGCATCATTTTATATGGTCATATGCAGGTAACTATTGAGCCATTGTGATCCTCTGCTAAGAATATCCTAACCATATTCTACTTATTACAAATGAGGGAGACCATGCAACCTATGTTTCTTTGAGTCTAGCTTACTTGGCTTAATATGATTTTTTTTCCAAGTTTTTCTATTTCCTTATGAATGGGACGATGTCATTCTTTCCATCATGTATATATGACACATTTTCTTTTTTTAAATTGTTTTGTGTAGTTGATATACAGAGGGGTTACCATTACATGAATCAGGTACAATCAGTACTATTCTTTTTACACCATTTCCCTTTCCATTAGTTCATGATATCTAACTCATATAAGACATTCATAGTGTAGTGACTATTTATAACTCCTTTGCTAACTTTCAATGACTATCGTTTTGTTAAGGCTTTGTTCTTCTCAGAGATAGAACCTTATCTGGTCAGAGAAAAATGTCCTAATTTTTTAAGAGATGTAACTATAATGTGAGTTTTGTTCAAAAATGCAGAAAAAAAATTGGTTAAACTACGGCCTAGCTCCAAATGACAAGCAGAAGGGCTCAACTTGACAGTTTCTATCAATTCTTTACATGTCTCTTTGGGATAGAATAAACCAGAAAAGTGCTTAGTATGAAGATTTAATAATGCTTAGAGTGATAGCTGTTTTGTCTGCTGTTCATAGTGTCTTGGCTCAATTTGCATGCTGTATCTGGTCAAAATGGACATTGGTGATTTGATCAATTCACCACATTGCACATGCCATAAAATAAGTATGTTCTTTTTTTAAGACTTTCAATATTTTCTATACAAATAAGAGCACTGTAGACTAGTGGGCATTTTTTATGTTGGTCAGATTTCTTCTTTCTCTACCCTTGAAAATTAGTAAAAACAGACCACAGTCACAGAAGTTAGAGAAATGTTCTTATCTATAAAATCTGAAAGAAAAATAAGTGGATAACAGCACAGACTCCAGATCGTCTAGATTATTATATTCAACTTTATCAATGATCCCATAATTCTATAATCTACTTGGTCAATAACTTTATAGCATTTGCACACTACCTTTATCTTGAAACCTTAATTTTATTATGATGATAAGAAAACAAATACATTTAAATTTTATTATAATTTTAAATAGTCATTTTCTATTTCTGTACATGCAGAAGATGAACAAATATCTGAAAGGTCAAGCAATGTTAATAACTTAAACAGTATATTAAACAATATCAAATACCCTTTTGACAATTGTTTAGATCACTTTAGTTAATATGGTATTTTTGTAGTGATTCAATACCATTTTGGAGGAAAAAATTCACTTTTTTTAAAAGAAAAATTGAGAATAAGAAAAAACAGAGTTTCTGTTTGTCATGAGAGGTGATTTAAATAAACAAATGAGGCTGTCAGAAATATCTGATTTTTTTTTATTGTGAATACAAGTGTCAGTAAAATTCACAACTTGCTTTAAGGCGGCTCAGAGTAGAGAGTTCCTTAAAATCTAGCTTTGACATTTGTTGACATTGGGAGTACTAAGTAGCCTTTAGGTGTTTGTTTAAAGATGTCAATCCAGAAAGACACTTCTTACTCTAAGACAGATGATAGACGCCAGCTGGGGTGAAGATGGAAAGCCACATGCACCTTGGTGACGGATGCTGAGTAAGAATTGTCCCACTCATCATTCTCTAAAATTCCCTGAAAGTCTCTAGGAAGAAATGATTTGAATATCATCTCATGTAAGGGCATTTTTAATTTCCTTGTGTTCTTTTTTTTACAGATATGCAAATTTGGTTACAACCCTTTCCAGCTCTGACTCAGATGGGTTTCAAAACTGAAATGGAATGTAGTGTGGAAAAGGGACTGGTGGAAAAGTATTTTTTGCCATTCAGCTTCAGACAGGAAACAGTGATATTTCAGGTGGCACTCAGCTTTCATCTCGGTCTTTTGAAACAGCCTCTAGCAATGTCCTCTTGGTTTTTCTACCTTCTCAAACAAAACAAAAATCAGGAAATGTTACATACCTTCCTCCATAGATCAGATAGCTTTAGTTCATTTAGTTCTGTATTTAAAAGTAGAGAAAAATCTTGATTTTTATTTTAGATTTTGCAAAAAGTATTTTAAGAAATTCTGGAAAATTGGTATAATTGGTATTATATATAAAATTAGTGTTCTAGTCTTGCTACTTAGTGACCTTAGTGCTACCTGTGACCAAGATATTACAATATTATTT
Organism: Dipodomys spectabilis; assembly: GCF_019054845.1. Classification (NCBI taxonomy): domain Eukaryota; kingdom Metazoa; phylum Chordata; class Mammalia; order Rodentia; family Heteromyidae; genus Dipodomys; species Dipodomys spectabilis. Next base: position 14,617,155 of record NW_024870817.1, read on the forward strand.
GAAATCTGAAATTTGAAAAAGGCATTTGTATGGCATGCTTTATTCAAATGCATGGTACTGGTGAGGTAAATCCCGAAATGTAAGCAGTCACTTCAAACCTCACATGAAAAATCAGTCAACTCAGAACACATAGATCCAATTGCTTCTCCATCCTGGCCTTCACAGCACATAGACATTTTATGTAATGCACACCCTATGTACTCCAATGTTCAAAATTTCCTCAGTGTACTTTCAACCCATTCTTGTGAGCAGATCACCAAAAATGACAATCAAATAAACCATGAGAAACTCTTGTCTGGAATACTTCATTTTTCTCTGTAATGGTAACTGGTTTTTAGAGTAGCTGATTACAATGAAGGACACTAACCAATCTAATAGATGAAAGAATGAATGAGGGAATTTCTGTCAGCAACTAAATTTGAATTTGAGAATGGATAGTTATTCTGAGAACAATATGAATTTGGAAACATCACTTCCAGAGTTAAATTTAAGGTAGTGTATTAAAACAGTGTCTCATTAATGTCTAGACATAGTAAGGGAACAGCAGAGACCAATACTGAATTTCTTACATGGCCCAATTTCCTAAGGTGATCAGCTGGGTACTTGGTATCAAGTTGAAAGCATTAAAGGAAGGACCTGCATCTGAGATGGGCAGCATTTTGTTTTGATTGGACTAAATAATTTGGATTCAGATTTCTATTCTGTGCATACAATGAATGCTCTACCAAAACTATCACCTTAGGACTTACAGAATTCCTTATTCTTTCAACATATTCTACACACTACAGCTTCTGATTAATAAACTGACTCACCACTAAAGAGATGTGGCAGTAGGGCCTTGCTCATGGAATGTGCTGGCTTACTATGATCCCCATTGCCATGAGGGAACCGTCTTTTGAAGAATTATTTACACCCCCATTTAAGGAGCAGCATCTGCAGGACTGAAGATAAATTCTCCAGGGGACTGTCTATGCACTGAATTAGCATCTACTGTATGCTACTATTTCTCCAGTAGCCAGAAGCAACGGCTCCAGTATTCACAAAATAGAAATGGAAGTGTCACCTATACCTGCTTTTCCTAATGACACACTAGCAAACATTTTCCTGTCCATATGATCTTAGGCTATATTGAAACAAATGTCCAGTTCCAAAAGGAGGAATGCTTTCATTGGAAGACACACATGATTCCATTGAACTGGATGTAAGGTTGTCAATTAGGCAGAATGCATTCCTCATGTTTCTGAATCAAAAGGAAAGAACACTGTTGCTGTGTTACAGGAAGTTATTGAACTTCTGCCCCACAATGGCGGTAAAGAATGGAATGCTTACAATGCAGGAAACCCTTTAGAGTATATCTTAGTGTTGTTTTGCCCTATGAGGCAAATAGAAAACAACAATCCAATTCAAGTAGAGCTAGATATGTAGCTGAGGTGCAATCCTTCAGTTAAATAATTTAGATAACCTAGGAATGTTAAAAAGATCAAAATTCTTGCCAAAATTGGTTAAACGCCGGTAGAAAAGTAAAACTAGATCATCATATATCACCCTGAACCAGAATCAACTCCAAATGGATCAAAGACTTCGAATTCAAAGCAGACACTCTGAAAACATTACAGGAAGGAATAGGAGAAACTCTAGGGCTCCTTGGCACAGGCCCAAACTTCCTTAATGGCAATCCCAAAACACAACAAATCAAAGAAAAGTTGGACAAATAGGATTACATGAAATTGCAGAGCTTCTGCATGGCAAAGGACATAGCTAGCAAGAGCAATAGAAAGCCCACAGAGTGGGAGAAGATCTTCACTAGCCATACAACAGACAAGTGCCTCATATCTAAAAGACATAGAACTCAAAAATTAACTCTCCCCAACAACAAATCCTTAAAGAAACAACTGCCCGATTAATGAGTGGGCTAAAGACTTAAAGAGAAACTTCTCTGAAGAGGAAATAAGAGTGGCCAATAGAAACGAAGAAATCTTCAACCTTTTCTGGCCATAAGAGAAATGCAAATCAATGCTTTTTTATTTCATGCATTTGTTTCTAACGCATTTATAAGATTATCTCTTTGTTGCTTTGTATGTCCCTCCCCCACAGTATAACCCCTGCTTTCACTATGTTTGATGTCAGTATAACTTGTGGAGGAGATGGGGAAAAACAAGTCGTTTAAGGATACAGGTGGACCTGTTGCAACAATGAGAAGTACAAGGTCATGTCGAAAACGAGCTTTACAACGTTGGTGGGGGGAGGGGAGGATTGGGTGGTGGGGAGTTAGAGGGGAGGTAGGGAAGGGATGTGAAGGGTAAACAAAGGAGGAGGCTGCAATGCTTGATAAGAAATGTATGCATTATCCTGCCCATGTAATTGTACAGTATGATCACAAAAAAAAATAAAATTTAAGTTAAAAAAAAAACCATTGAGATTGCAGCTCACCCAGTTAGAATGGCTATAATCAAGAAATCTAAAAAATCTAACAACAATAGATGGTGGAGGAGATGTGGCCAAAAGGGAACCTTACTGCATTGTTGGTGGGAGTGTAAACTTGTTCAACCACTTTGGAAAGTAGTACGGAGATACCTCAGAAGACTAGACATAGAACTTCCCTATGACCCGCAATCCATCTTTTGGGCATTTACCCAAATGATCACAAACAAGACCATACTAAAGCTATGAGCACAAGTATGTTTATTGCAGTAATATTTATCATAGCTAAGATATGGAACCAATCCAGATGTCCCTCAGTAGATGAATGGATCAAGAAAATGTGGTATACACACACACACACACACACACACACACGGATATATATATATATTGCCTCCCTCAGGAAGAATGACATTACCCCATTTATTAGGAAATGCAAAGACTTGGAAAAAAATTATACTAAGGAAGTAAGCCAGACCCAAAGAAACATAGCTCCCATAGTTTCCCTTATTTGCAATAACTAGTATACACCTAGGATAACCTTACAGACAAGTAGAAAAGGTCAAAATATGCACTTTTTATGACAATATAAGATAGTGTTAAGCAAAATGAACCCCAAGATAGAGACACAAGAGGGTTTATTTTTGTTGCTATTGTTTTTAATGTACTTATAATGCACTATGTGATTTCTTTCATATCTTTTGTATGTTCTTCCCCCATGGTATAACCCTTGTTTTCAGTGTATTTGATTCCAGTACCCTGTATCTTGTATATACATTTTTCTAATTTGGGAAGGGGAAGGGAAATAACAAACCGCTGAAACAAGGATATAGATTGACCCATTGTAACAATGAGATGTACAACACACTATGTTTCAAAGGAACTCTACAACTTGGGGGAGGGGAGCTGGGAAAGTGGAGAGGAAAGGGATGGCTGGGGAAAAAACAAAGGAGGGGGTAACAATGCTCAAGAGGAAATGTACTCATTACCTTACCCATGTAACTGTAACCCCTCTGTACAGTATCTTTACAATAAAAAAAATTCCTGCTAAAGGGAAAGTGCATAGAGAATGAGTAGTTAGAAGATGGTAGTTATATGATCATAAAAACAGTTTTAGAAACAAAGACTGCAAATTGTCACGACTATTTTGATTAATATTTGTATGTACTAATATGTGTTACAAGAATATACTAAATTCACAGTCAATAATACTACATGAAATTTAAGTTAAAGGGTATCAAGTTAAAGGAGAAAGATCATTTAGAGGACTTTCTGTACTTTTCTGCAGTAAAAATAAGTGTGTTTTGAGTTGTACATGGGATAGTCAAATTATATAGGCAGGAATATAATCTTGTCTTCACTTAGAGGTTAATTATGATTTAATGAGCTTTTCATGAAGGCCAGTTGGCAAAGAGCTGAACTGGTAATGGCTAGGTTAAGTCATGAGATAATAGGTAGTTACCCAGTATTATTTTTGTGATATTGTATTTCTGTGAGATTGTTCAATGACATTCACATTTAATCAATGAACTTTGGGCAAAGCTGATTGTTCTACATAATGTGAGTGTACCTTATCTCATCAGTTGAGGTCTAACTAGAAAACAAAAATGAAAACACCAAGACAGGTGCTGGTGGCTCACTTCTGTAATCCTACCTACTCAGGAGGATACGATCTGAGGATTGTGGTTCAAAGCCAACCCAGGCAGGAAAGTCTGCCTGACTCGTATCTCCATTAAGCTGCTCTGAAAAAGCCAGAAGTGGCACTATGATGCAAGTGGTAAGGGACAACACCCAAGCCCTGAGTTCAAGTCTTAGGAACTGAAAAAAATTAAAAATAAACAAATAAAACATCAAATTCTTCCAAATAAGAAAGAACTCTACATCATACTGCCTTTAGACTGTATATGTAACATCTTCCTTTCCCAGTTCTTTTTTTTTTTTTTTTTCCTTTGGGTCCAGTCATGGGGCCTGAACTCTGGGCCTGGGCTCTGTCCCTCAGCTCTTCAGCTCAAGGCTAGCGCTCTACCACCTGAGCCACAGTGCCACTTCCGGCTTTTTTCTTTTTGCTTATGTGGTGCTGAGGAATCGAACCCAGGGCCTCAGGTATGCAAGGCAAGCGCTCTACCACTGAGCCACCTTCCCAGCCCCTCCTTTCCCAGTTCTATGGAAGATGTTCTTGGACCTTCAAGTAACCTTAGCTTTCATGGCTCTACAGCATGTCAGTCCAAATGGCAGATTTTAGATTGGCCAACCTTTATAACAATATGAACCAGTTCTTGTGACAAACCTCTCTCTCTCTTTCTCTCTCTCTTTCTCTCTCTCTCTCACTCTCTCTTTCTGTGTGTATGTTTCTGTCTCTCTATCTCACACACTCTGTGTTGTATGAAATTAATAATATTTGCCACACAATCATTATCTTGTAAAAATCCTCTTCCTTGTCAATTCCATTTCAACTTGAAATAGTATCTCAAATTCAAACTTCCTCTGAAGTTATAGATGCTCATTTTCAGGTGTATAATATTATGAGATAGTGATCCTCATTTGACTGTTGACCAACGCCTCAATATGCATAAGAATGAGCTACTTTTTCTTCTACAAACTACATGACATCCTGTTTTTAGTCCGTTAATAGCCTTTTGCCCTGGTTACCATAACTCAAAAATCTTATTTGCTCTTACTTTTTTTATACATGAAGGAAAATTTGTACCTCCTGACATGTTTCCCTTTTTAGCATCTCTGTTGTCTGTCCCTTCTTGCCCTCACATAATTTTCTCTCCTAGCCATAGCTTAAGTTAAGTTCCAGGTTAGTTTACATTGCTGAGTTTCATCATGATTTTATTAACGAGTTGGCCTTATTTTATACTTTCATCTACTCATTTTCCTAGATGATAGAAATACATTTCTGAAGAAGTCATAGGAAATTTAAGATGGAGTTAAATGAATGAAAAGGACTCCAGAGAGATTTCCCCACCCAAATGAATAGGCTCAACTGTATGTAGTCTATGTGGATGAGAGAGCCAGCATAAAGTCAGTCTAAATTGTGAGGTATCTGTATTGTTGCCCAAAACTAAATCCACACACAAAGAATACAGGATAGGACGTAACTTGTAACAATGCCAGGCAGACCCAAAACCAATGCTAATTTCAGGCTAATGTCATGAGTTCAACACATTGTGTTGAAAGAGAAATATGAGAATCCATGGAGACTTAGAGATATAGCCAATTGTAAAGCCAGGAATGAACAACCAAGATCATAGAATTGTTACTGAAACTAGTTATCGCTAGCTTTATGCAAACATTTGCCATTATCTTACTGTTTTAGTCTAATACTTGGAGGAGCACTGATTGGAAAATGACTTTGTATCAGGCCTTCCCTCAGGCCTGCTGGCTATGCAGACTTGAAAGCAAAGGTAACATTTTCATAGTGACATTTTCTACCACTTAGTTGTTAACAATATTGTCTTACTGCTGATAAAATCAAAACAAAAATGTGGAATTTCCATGATCAGCTGTAGGCTACCACTTTAAATTCACTGTTCAGCAGAAGTTCTTGGCTCTACCAAGTTGAACTGATATTTCAAATACACAATTTAGACTATCTCACTATACTGATCATCTTTCTATAATGACCAGAGGGTTGATTTTATTTCCTAATGTTTCAATTGTGTTCATCTCAATAGGTAGTATTAAATGCTAATTTTGTTAACAATCCTACATCTCAGAAGTAAGGCATGTACAACCAATCTCTCTCTTTGCTCAAATTCGGGCAGCTTAGTAATGTGTAAAACCAGAATTTAAATCCAGGCAATCAAGATCCAGATTCCATGCATTTGACTTCACATTCTGAAAAAATTAACTTCTATCCTGTTCTATCCACTCTCTATAGATGGGATCTCTGATGGGAAAGATATTCTTGCTTTTCCCAGAAGGTGACCTAGAAACCCTTTCTTAAGGTGAATGGGAGGTACCTCAGCACAAAAAGCAACATGATGGATGAAGGAGGCCACTGAGCATTTTCAACATGGCATTTGTGCAATGAAAATTCTGGTCATAGATCTCCAGTGTTATTATATAAGGCTTTTTGGTACGTGGAGATACAGAGAATGACGTGTTTTAAGGGTGTTACCTTTGTAGTAGCCTCAGAACCAAATTTTCTAAAAAGTAAAGTCGAATATATGTGAATACTGGAATCACTAACAGCCTTATTGCAAACACCCTGCTGTGAGTTACTCTTTGAACAGAATTGCAGCTTAGACTTCAAACCACCACTGTGACCTTAAGAGGTTAGCAGAAAAAGAAAAGCTTTGGTTCAGAAACCATACCATGGATATAATGTCATTTAAAGGCACAAGACTTAGAACTGAATATGGCTCTTTACTAAAAGTCATGCAATCCTTTTCTGCAACAGAAAAACTCAATGAAACGTGCTATTTTTAAATTCCAGATTCATGTAGACAGACCTAAGATAAAATATTATGCTCTCATGTAAATAGATTGCTATGTTCTTAAACATCACTAAGTAATCACATCCTTTATGATTCACTATATTCAGACTAAATATTTTTGAACTGGCAACAGTTCTTTCAATATGAAATAGAGAAACTGAATATACATGAAATACACACCACACACACACACACACACACACACACACACACACACACACACACACACACACACAGAGCTAGGCACCCCCACACTAAGGCAAAGGGTTTAAACAACATATCTATCAATTCAATCAACCTGAAAGAAAGCTATTTCAGGAAAGAGTCTGAGAATGCAGGCCAGAAGTTTCCATCTGAGCTTCTGATTGAACTCAAAGACAATAAAACTCCTCATATTTTAATTCTAAAGTAACATAATAAAATTAAGAATCTTTTAATTTGTATTTCACAGGATTTTATTTTCATGATAACTTTTGCCTCCTATCTCAAATTCAGAAATTTTTGTCTTTAAGCATCTAACAAAATTTTTTCCTTACCTAAAACTAGGACATAGAGATATTGATAGTGATAGTTATTGTTGCTTTTATGAAGATAACACACAAAAGAGATAAAACCAGGAAAGCAGGATGAAGAGAAATGGAGAAGAGGGGGTGAGGGGAAGGAAATCAGGGGAACAAAGAAGAGAGAAGAAAAGCTAGAGAAAGGACAGAGGAAAAATATAGTTTTATTCTCTGCCATGTATTGTAAAGTACATCTTTCCCAATCTTTCAAGGAAGCTTATCAAAATAGCATGTCTATTATCCTATCTTGCTGTCATTTTGACCATGTTCAATGATGCCAGTATGTGTTGCTTCTATACTATTTTATATGTAATAACTGAATCCTAAATAGAATCTTTTAATTCATTTACTAGTCAGTAGAACTACTTGCAGGAAACATTTTGTGAAAAAAAACTTGTAAACATTGATGAGAAACTCTTACAAAAGACTTTATATGATGCTCACAGCCTCATGTGAGTGATTTTATTATTACAAGCTGTTTAAAATAATCAGTCTCATAAAATTTTAATGGACATCATTTTCTTAGTCTTTATTTATAGTGAAGACTTCTCACTCATTCACAAAGAGACACTAACTTCTCAACCACTAGCATATTTAATTATTTTATAATGGAAGTTTTCTCTGCTGCAAAGCACAAATGTGCCCAAATCTATACTATCCTAAGGATACAAACTAGGTTCTATAGACTTTTCCAGGAAAAGTTGATGTATTGTATCATATCTTTAATGATTGGAACATGTAAATATTACTGGAATATATTTTATCTAATTTAATTTTTTTCTACTATGTTGAATATTTTAGGAATCCATTCCTTGCAGGAGTTTACTTTTTTAGTGAGTTACTATCATAAATGAACTTTAGATAGTAAATATAATAGCCTTTTAGAATTGCTCTATGCTTCTACAATGCTAGGGTTAACAATAGAATACGTATCAAGAGATTAAATTAAAATCAATTAAGCAAATGGTTTTTATACAACTATAGTTTGTTATTACCCTTTAGGTTAGAAGAGTGTAGTATAATTTCCTGGGATGAAACCACAAGTATATAACTAATACAGCATCTCCAATAAGCACAGTAAAAAAGCATATTCCTTCCACACAGGTGGAAGATAGCATTTGAGCCAAATAATATAGCATTTCTCCCCACTTGGTATTTTAAACCCGCATTTTGTTGTCAGGCTTCCTGCCAATTGAATGCATGGGCTGTAATAGAGCCTCACTGATAATTCAAAAGGTGAGTTAATTAGAGGTTACAGTTTGGAATGTTATCAAGCTGCTGCTTAGACATCTATCTGCTTTCCATACAGGTGTGAAATATTGACAGCAAAATTTAGAAGTGTGATGACATTTTTTACCTTTGACTTACTTGATTAAATCTTGATATGTCTCATACTTTAAGTAAAATGAAATGTATCCCTGCTCAAGTAGCTGGATACCATGAAAAAGTATTTAGAGATTTCCAAAGAAATCTAGTTTTTTTTTCTTTCTTGCTAGTGTTTTTAATGTACTTACAATGCACTATGTGATTATTTTGTTTCTATTATATATCCCCCCCCATGGTATAACCCCTGTTTTCACTGGATTTGATGCTGGTGCTCTGCACCTTGTATATATATATTTTGTAATTTGGGGAGGGGAAGGATATTGCAGAACGCTTAAATGAGGATGCAGGCCAACCCATTGTGATAAGGAGATGTACAGGACACTATATTGAAAACTTTACAGTGTCGGGGTTGGGGGTGGGGGTGGGGGGTGGGAGGAGTTGTGGAGGTAGGGAGAGAAGTGATGGTAGGGGGAAAATAAAGGAGGAGGTAACAATGCTCGCTGTGAAATGTACTCATTACCCTACTCATGTAACTGCAACCCCTCTGTACAACATTTTTACAACAAAAAAAAGTTTTTTTAAAAATGTACTTTTAAATATAATTAAAAATGTTCTTTTGACTGCTTACTTTTTGCCACTATAGTTCAGGAGTTGATTTTTGAGTTGTTTGGAGGTAAATGTTAATGTTGCAAAGCCTTTTATTTACAGGGTCTGAAAATAAGGACACCAGAGGCAGACCACAATGAAGCTTTTTGATCTATACTGTGATGTTAATTATATTATACCTTTCCTAAAATAATAATCAGGCTATGGACAGACAGAATTTTAATTTCAAATTAAATGAAGTTCAGGGCAACCTTTGCTTTAAATATTATATCAGGAGAACCAACTCTTGTATAGAAGTCCAAATTTTGACATGTATCTAGGAAAGTCTAAGTGAATATTATATGAAAACTTTATCAACACTATAAAAGAAAATGGTCTGTAACATATGTTTTACCATCAACCTACTGGAAGGATTTCAGTTTTTTAAGGTAATGTATAATTAACAAACTTTATATATTGAATGTACTTAAGTACCCTTATCAAATTAACCTATGTGGTTTCTATGATGCTAGGTTCATCAGAAATGTATGTATCATCAATAAAAAATCAATTAACCAGGCAAATGACTTTTATAATATCAGTATTTCCACTTCAATAATTTCTTTCTGTCAGAATCAGACATGCATTCTGTCTCACACCCAAATGATACTCTTCCATTTTCTTCTTTCTACTAAGTGAAGGATAATTTTGCCAGTCTTTCAAATGTTACAGAAGCTGTTTACATAGGTTTACACATTGTAAGTGTGTTCCTCTTACTTGGTTACTATGAGTGATGCAGGTAACAGCATCAATGGAGTTGGAAGTAATGACAACAGAATTTATGCGTGGCTTTTATTTTAAAACCAAATTAGCTTCCCAATCAAAGATTAGGTGGCTATATGTCTGTGAGTTCATTTCTGGGTCTATTCCATTGGTCCTCAGTTGCCAGTATTAAGCTATTGTGATTAATATGGCTTTGTAGTAGAGTTTGAAGTCTGGTATTGTTATTCCTTCAGCACTGTTCTTTCTGCTAAGGATTATTTTTGCTATTCTGGGTCTTTTATTATTCCGTATGAATTTTTGGATTGCTTCTTCTATTTCATTGAAGAATGAGGTTGGGATATTAATGGGTACTGCATTGAATCTGTAGATAGCCTTCATCAATATTGCCATTTCATGCTGTTAATCCTCCCAATCTAGGAGCATGGGAGGTTTTTCCACTTCCTTAGCTCTGCTTTTATTTCCCTTTTCAGGTTTTTAAAGTTTTCATCATAGAGGTCCTTCACTTTTTTTAGTTAATATTATTCCTAGGTATTTTATTTTTTGTGGCACTATTACAAAAGGAGTTGCTTTCCTAATTTCAGCTGAGCTTTTCTCATTATTGGCATATAGGAAAGCCATTGATTTTTGAGGGTTAATTTTACACCTTACTACTTTGCCCAAGTTTTGAATCAGCTTGAGTAACTTGGGATTCATGGAGTACTTTAAATACAATATCAACTCATCTGCAAAAAGGGAGAGTTTTACTTGATCTTTCCCTATTTGGATCCCCTTTATGTTTGCATCTTGTCTTATTGCTGTGGCTAGGCATTCTAATACTAAATTGAAAAGATGTGGAGAGAGTGTACGTCCTTGTCTCATCCCTGAGTTAAGAGGAAATGGCTTTAGCTTTTTGCCATTAAGTATAATGCTGGCTGTAGGTTTGTCATACACAGCTTTTACTGTATTGAGAAATATTCCCTGGATCCCTAGCTTCTCCAGAGCTTTCATCAGAAAGTGGTGTTGGATCTTGTCAAACACTTTTTCTTCATCTGTTGAGATAATCATGTGGTTCTTATCCTTGCTCTTATTGATGTTATGTATTACATTAATTGAGTTGCATCTATTGAACCAGCTTTGCATCCCTGGAATAAATCTTTTTTGATCATGGTGTATGTTTTGTTTTGTTTTGTTTTTTTGATGAGTTGTTGAAGTCAATTGGCCTAAATTTTGTTGAGAAATTTTGCATTGAGGTTCATCAAAGAAATGGGTCTACAGTTTTCTTTCTTTGATGAGTCCCTGTCTGGTTTTGGGATGAGGGTTATGATGGCTTCATAGGAGTTTAATAGCGAACTTTCAATTTCAATTTCATTGAAGAGTTGGAGGAGTATTGGTGTGAGTTCTGCTTTGAAGGCCTTATAGAATTCAGCAGTGAAGCCATATGGTTCTAGGCTTTTATTGGATGGAAGGTCTCTTAAAGCTGTTTCCATTTTGATACTTGATATGGGTCTGTTGAGTTGACTCATCTTGGTTTAGTTTGGGAATATCAATATTTGCTCAAAATTCTTCCATTTCATCCAAAATTATTCTCAAAATTATTAGCATAATATTCTGAGAAATATTTCCTTATAATGTTCTGTATCTTGGTTGTTTCTGTGGTGATGTTCCCATTCTCATCTCTGAGTTTATTTATTTGGGTGTGTTCTCTTATGTTTCTGGTAAGATTTGCTAAGGGTCTGGCAATTTTTCCAAACCACTCTGGAAATCAGTTTGGAGATTCCTCAGAAGACTACACATAGAGCTCCCCTATGACCCAGCAATCCCACTTCTGGGCATTTACCCAAATAATCACAAACAAGGCCATACCAAAACTACTAACACAACTATATTTATTGTAGAATTATTCTCCATACCTAAGATATGGAACCAACCCAGATGCCCCTCTGTAGATGAGTGAATCAAGAAAATATGGAATATATATATAATGGAATTCTATGCTTCCATCAGAAAGAATGACACCGCCTCATTTGTTAGGAAATGGAAAGACTTGGAAAAATCACATTAAGTGAAATAACACAGTCCGAAAGAAATTTAAGTCCCATGGTTTCCCTTATTTGCAATAATTAGTATACATATAGGATAATCTTATCAGATGATCTGAAAAGCTCAAAAGCCATGTACAGATGAGTATATAAGATGATGCTAAGTGAAATGAACCCCAAGATATGGACATAAGAGGTCTATCTTTATTGTTATTGTTTTAAATGTTCAACGTGATTTTATTTGTTGTTGTTGTTCTTTCCTTTGTATGTTCTTTCCACTATGGCATATCCCTTGTCATCACTGTACTTGATTTTGGTACCCTCCATCTTGTATATACATATGTCTAATCTTGAGAATGGAAGGGGAATAACAAAATGCTGAAACAAGGACACAGGATGACCCATTGCAACATGGATACCTACAGGACAGTATATTGGAAATGAACTTTACAACTTTGGATGGGGAAGTGCAGAGTGGGGTGCGGTGGGGAGGAGCGGGGAGGCAAGGGATAGTGGCACAACAACAAGGGAAGCTATAGCAATGATCTACAAGTAATGTACTCATTGCCTTACTCATGTAACTGTAACCCCTCTGTACATTTACAATTAAATGAATTTAAATAAATAAAAATAGAAGTAGTTTATTTGCATGCATTGCAAAAGGACAACAGGAACCTATTGATATCATTTTAAGAAGGGGTAAGTAGGGTAAGGAAGAGTAATAAATGGCCTGACTTTGTTTGGAATACATTGTAAGCATATCTGAAACATCAAGTGAAACCCTATACCGTACAACTAATATATGCTTAAATAAAATGTTTGCTTCCTCTGGGGAAAAAAACAAATCAGAATTAAACAGATTAAAAATCAAACTATTGGTTGGGTTTTTTAAAGTATCTGTGGAAGATAAATGTCTTAACTTGATTCCACTGAAAGCAGTGTCAGATAAGGATGTAAGAGCATACCATGTAATTGGGAGGTGGACACATGAAGCAAGAATGAAAGAATTGGGAGAGCCAACTAGGAAAGAAAATTGCAAATGTCAGAACTGATTGTTAGAGTTCGCCTCTGTAAGAGTTCATTTCTGTTGGAACCCCTGAGAAGCAAAACATCTTGTACTACTGTCTGTCTGAGGAAGAGGTGCTGGAAGATGTTCAACTCCCATTGTTGTTTGTAAAAGCAATATATACCTTGTATTTGCCAACAGCTCTCATTTCATAGTCATATAGCTGAAAAAACCATCAGCATTAACCAAGAAATCTCAGAAGGGAAAAGAGGCACACTTTGAAAGAGGTACTGGAGATACGACTTCCAAAGAGAAGGTAAATCTGATCTCACAAAGGCTGTGCAGTAAACTATGTCACAGTCATGAGTGGATGAGAAGAAATGAGAGATACCATAGGCAACTGGTATGAAAAACAAGGTTTTGTGTTTTTTTATAATAAATGATTTATTTTTACCAACTTTGTTGTTCTTTTGAGTACAAATCTGTGACTGGCATTTTATTTTTCCCATTACGCCAACAAATAATTAAGCAATAATGCATTACACAGGAAATAAAAAAAGGTATTAGGTAAGAGCTCTTATCTCTAGCACATACTAGTATCTTATTATTATAAAAATTAGGTATTTTTTGTTGAGGTAGCCAAATCTCAGCTCCATTCAAAAAGAAAATTAGAAGTAAAATGGTCAAAAGGTACACAGGAGGATTAAGATAGAAACAAATCCAAAATAATGTGTATATTGTGGTTACTGGAGATAACTGGCTGACAAAAATTTATTCTCTTCCTTTGCCACACCTATGATATATCATTACAGTGGAAAAGCACAGTGAGTCACGCTTCCTCATGTTCAACGTGGCTGTGTAAGGGCTCTTTGGTTAGATATGGCTAATGATACTTTAACAACTGTGATGCAAATTGAAGCTTGATAACCTTTTGTAAATTGAAATGCTTCTTCTTAAAGCTATCGTTCATGGAATGAAACTACCATGCAAACACTATCCCATAGAGAAAGAAGTTAAACTATGGAACAGGAACACTGAGACAGAATGAAGCAATTTTAGAATTCCCATACTATCTCACTTCCAGTTTTTTGGTGGGTAGTTGGAGATGAGAGTCTCATGGTCTTTCCTGCTCAGACTGGCTTCGAACTAGGATTCTCAGATCTCAGCTTCCTAAGTATCTAGGATTACAGGTATGAGCCTGTAATAGTGATACTAACAAGACAGAGTTGGAAATATGAACTTTACAATGTGGGATGAGGACGGGAGGAGGGAAAGTGGGAGAAAAATGATGGAAGGGGTAACATTGTTCAACAAGAAATGTACTCATGGGGGTGCAGAGGGGAAGGGAAGTTATGGGGAGACAAAGGAGGAGGCAACAATGCTTGATAAGAAATGTACTCATTACCTTGCCCATGTAATTTTAACCCCTCTGTATGGTATTTTCACAATAAAAAAGGAAAAAAAAAGAAATGTACTCATTACCTTATGTATGTAACTGTAGTCCCTCTGTAGATCACCTTAACAATAAAATTAAATTAAAAAAATAAGTATTCAAGTGTTTTTTTTCTTTCATGCAATTGTTTCTAACATATTTATAAGATGATTTCTATGCTGCTTTGTATGTCCCTCCCCCATGGTATAACCCCTGCTTTCACTGTATTTGCTGTTGGTATAATTTGTGGAGGGGAAGGGCAAAAACAAATCATTTAACTAGGGATACAAGTGGACCCATTGCAACAATGAGATGTACAAGTCGTTATGTCGAAAAACGTACTTCACAACTTTGGTGGGGGGGGTGGGGAGGATCAGGTAGGGGGATGTGGGGGAAGTATGGGAAGGGATGGGAAGGGGAAACAAAGAGGAGGCAACAATGCTTGATAAGAAATGTACTCGTTATCTTGCCCATGTAATTGTAACTCCTCTGTATGGTATTCTCACAATAAAAAATGAAAAAAAAATGCTGAAGCAAGGACACAGGATGATCCACGGCAACAATGACACAAGAAACTATGGTGGAAATAGATTTTACAACTTCGGGAGGGGGAGGAGTGAGAAAGATGGGGGAGATGGGGAGGGAAGGGATAGTAGGAGAAAAATAAAGGAGGGGGTAACAATGCTGGACAAGAAATGTACTCATTACCTTACTCAAGTAACTGCATCTTTACAATAAAATTTTAGAAAGAAAAAACAAAGAATAGAGACATTTCTATGTAGAATATTGAATATTCCAGTTGATTCCTTTTTTCTCTTATGATAAAGTACTTCAAAAAACAGCTAATTAAAGATAGAACTAATTGATCCCAAAGACAGTTTCTAATATAATTTTTTGTTATTACTAAAGTATTGTACAGAGGGGTTATCCTTTTATAAGTCAAGTAATGAACGTAACTCTTTTGGGACAATGTCACCCCTTCTTTTGCTTTTTCCATCTCTTTCTCCCATCCCTGGCCACAGTTGCATAGTACATTTTCTACATAGTGTAAACTTATTGCCACAACTGCACTTTTTCACCCTACCTAGTAGAATTTAGAAGCTCTTTCTTACCCAGAACTTTTTTGGTAAGGAAATAAGCCATCATGCTCAGAGCGTCAGAGCAAAACAAATTTAAGATGACACCATAAACCATTATTCGGAGATCAAGGGCAAATAAAGATAAAATTATAATAATCTGACTAAAATTTCAAAATACTCAAAGAAATGGTGTATAGATTCCCTTGGCTGTACAGAATGGCTTCTTATTCTTAGGGCATTGTTCCACAGCAGACAGCACCAACGAGCAACAAAGCGGTCTTGAAGAGATTTATAAACGTGACTTTGAGCTATTTGAGCAAATTATATTCTCACAAATACAGAGAGAAAAGCTATAAATTGATTAAAGGAATTGAATCAGCTTGAGACAGAAATAGTTCAAAATTAAGATGGCTCTGAACTTTCTGCAGATAGGAATCTGACTAGGAAATTCATTCAGTGACAAATATATTCCACTTCTTATGGAAAAGGAACAATGAGTCAGAGATTAAAGAGCTGAGCAAGTGGAGCTAGCAGTAGTGTAGTAGTAAAGCCACACCCAAGATGTATAATTGGATTCTATTGAAGGACATATCCCTGAACCTAGAACATAAAGAGCTGAATTTATGTAACTTCAGGACTCCAGAACTACATTTGAAGACAGTATGATGGACTGAATTGTTTTGTGACTGGGAACTTCTTTTGCAATTATCTTGTCCTCTAACTGGGCTACTGTAACCCTCTGCTCATCACCTTTTCTTTTCTTTTTTTAATATTTTTTAGAGACTGTACAAGGTAATGAGTACATTTCCTATCAAGCATTGTTAACCCCTCCTTTCATCAGCTTTCAATATTTTTTAAAAGAACCCATGTCCAAGTTTCCTTAAAAAGGCTCTACATGAGGTACAATCCCTAATTCATTGACCTTGTATCCAATTTCAGTGATGGGATTTACAAGTGTTCTACAGGTTCAATGCCTTTGTCCTCAGGAAAGTTAGTAGTGTAATTTGATCTCCACAGCAACGCTTTTAAGAAATGGGTTTTTTAAGTTTTCACCATAGAGGTCCTTCACTTCTTTAATTAATATTATTCCTAGATATTTTATTTTTTTGTGCTGCTATTACAAAAGGAGTTGCTTTCCTGATTTCAGCTGTGCTCTTCTCATTACTGGTATACAGGAAAGCCATTGATGTTTGAGGGTTAATTTTATACCCTGCTACTTTTCCAAAGTTTTGAATCAGCTCAAGTAACTTGGGAATGAAATCCATGGGGTGCTTTCAATACAAGATCATGTCACCTGCAAAGAGGGAGAGTTTTAGTTTCTCTTTCCCTATTTGGATCCCCTTTATGTTTGCATCTTGTCTTATTGCTCTAGGTAGGTGTTCTAAATTTTAAAACCTGAAAAAGGAAATTAAAGCAGAACTAATGAAGTGGAAAAACCTCCCATGCTCCTGGATTGAGAGAATTAACAGTGTGAAAATGGCAATATTGCCGAAGGCTAATGATAAATTAAATGCGATACTCATCAATATCCCAACCTTATTCTTCAATGAAATAGTAAAAGCAATCCAAAAATTCATCTGGAACAATAAAACACACTGAAGAGCAAAAATAATCCTTAGCAGAAAGAACAGAGCTGGAGGAATAACAATACCAGATTTCAAACTCTACTACAAAGCCATAGTAATCAAAACAGTGTGCTACTGGCACAAGAACAGACCTGAAGACAAGACCAATGGAATGGAACTAAAGATCCAGAAATGAACCATATAGTCACCTACTCTTTGATAAGGGAGCCAAAAGAAAAAGTAGAATGGGCCAGCCACTGGTGGCTCAAGCTTGTAATCCTAGCTACTCAGGAGGCTGAGATCTGTGGATAGCAGTTCAAAGCCAGCCCAGTCAGGAATGTCTGTGAGACTCTTATCTCCAATAAACTACTCAGAAAATCAGAAGTGGTGCTGTGGCTCAAGTGGTAGAGTGCTAGCCTTGAGCTGAAGAGCTCAGGGTCAGCACCCAGGCCCACAGTTCAAGCCCCATGACCGACAAAAAAAATACTAATAAAAAATTAATTAAATAGAATGGAAGAAAGACAATCTCTTCAGTAAATGGCGCTGGAAAAATTGGTTAAACACATGTAGAAAACTAAAATTGGATACTTATATATCACTTTGCACCAAAATCAACTCCAAATGGATCAGAGACCTAGAAGTCAAAACAGACACCCTGAGAACATTACAAGAAGGAATAGGAGAAACTCTAGGGCTCTGTGGCACAGGCCAAAATTTTCTTAATAAAGACCCAGAAACACAACAAATCAAAGAAAGTTTGGACAAATGGGATTGCATGAAACTGCAGAGCTTCTGCATGGCAAAGGACATAGCTAGCAAGATCACTAGAAAGCCCACAGACTGGGAGAAAATCTTGACTAGCTATACCACAGACAAGGGCCTCATATCTAAAATATACTTAGAAATCAAAAAATTAAGTCTTCCAAAAACAAATCCTCAAAGAAACAACAACCCCATCAACAAGTGGGCTAAAGATTTAAAGAGAGACTTCTCTGAAGAGGAAATAAGAATGGCCATGAAGACACATGAAGAAATGCTCAATTTCTCTGGCAATGAATGAAATGCAAATCAAAACAAAATTGAGATTCCACCTCACCCAGTTAGAATTGCTATAATCAAGAAACCTAATAATGACAGATGGAGGGGATGTGACCAAAAGGGAACCCTACTGCACTGATGATAGGAGTGCGAACTTGTTCAACCACTCTGGAAAGCAGTATGGAGATTCCTCAAAAGACTCCACATAGAACTCCCCTATGACGCAGCAATCCCACTTCTGGGCGTTTACCCAAATAATCACAAACAAGGCCACACTAAAACAACTAGCATAACTATGTTTATTGCAGCATTATTCTCCATAGCTAAGATATGGAACCAACCCAGATGCCCCTCTGTAGATCAAGTGGATCAAGAAAATGTAGATCAGATGTAGATCAGTGGATCAAGAAAATGTGGTATATATATATATAATGTTGATCAGTGGATCAAGAAAATGTGGAATATATATATGTATATATACACATACACACACACACACACACACACACACAATGGAATTCTATGCTTCCATCAGAAAGAATGACACCGCCCCATTTGTTAGGAAATGGAAAGACTTGAAAAAAATCATATTAAGTGAAGTAACACAGTCCCAAAGAAATTTAAGTCCCATGGTTTCCCTTATTTGTTACAATTAGTATATGTATAGGATAATCTTATCAGATGGTCTGAAAAGCTCAAAAGCCATGTACAGATGAGTATATAAGATGATGCTAAGTGAAATGAACCCGAAGACATGAGCACAAAAGGTCTGTCTTTATTGTTATTATTTTAATGTATCATGTGATTTTATTTGTTTTCTTGTCGTTTCCTTTGCATGTTCTTCCTCCTATGGCATATCCCCTGTTGTCATTATACTTGATTTTGGTACCCTCATCTTGTGCATATACATTTGTCTAATCTGGGAAAGGGAAGGAGAATAACAAAATGCTGAAACAAGGACACAGGATGACCCACTGCAACATGGATACCCACAGGAGAGTATATTGGAAATGAAATTTACCACTTTGGGCGGTGAGGGGGTGATGGGGAAGAGTGTGGGAAGTGGGAGAGGGAAGAGATAGTGGGACAACACCAAGGAAGGGAAGGGGTAACAATGATCGACAAGTAATGTACTCGTTGCCTTACTCATGGAAATGTAACCCCTCTGTACGGCATCTTTACAATAAAATTTTTAAAAAGAAGTGGGGCTTTAAGCCTAATTAATAGATTAGGACCTTACAGAAGGACATTTATTCCTCCTGTATTGTCCTTTGTATTTCAGTTATTCCTATTACCCAGCATGGTCTTATATTGGCCACTTTGTGTGGGTGAATGCAGCAGTGCTAATTCTGACCCGTGCTATGTCCACTCAATCCTTTAGCTTCTGACTTCTTCCATAAGAAGAACATTTTCGAAACATATTGTCTTTCCAGCTTGAGCTTCAATCCTGGCCTGGACTTAGGTGAATTATGTGAAATGCCTGTGCATAAACTCAAAAAGGTGCTCACATTCAGTTTTATGCAAACTCTGACGTATTTGTACAATGCAATTTCCGATTTCAACTTTATCCCTCTGATACCTTTTTGCAATCCTCTAGTTCTGGTCTTGTCTCAGCATAAAATAGGTAAAGCACACCTGTTTCAATGATATAGTGGACAGACTAAATATTTATTGTGGTTTTAATGGAAAAGTTTGTGACTCATTCTCAGCAAGGTGACAATACAACCTGGCCATCATGACATCAATATATTTTCAACCTTTGCAAGTTAAATTGTTTCAATGCTAAGCCATCATTTCCATGTGACTATATTTAGAAATAGGGCTTTTAAGGAGATTATTGGTGTTACATGGAGTTATATTAAATAGGACCCTAGTCAAATATGCTTAGTGCCCTTATAAGAATAGAAAAGAAGAAAAAAGCCCATAGATTTTTCTCTCGTCCCTAAACACAGAGGAAAACGACATGCAAGGACACTATCTAAAGGAAGCTACAAACAAGCCAGGAAGAGGCCTCATCAGAAATCCAAAATTTCCTGACCTTTGATCTTTACTTTCTTACTTCCAGAACTGTGAGAAAAACACATCACTGTTGTTTAAATCACCAGCTCTGGTATTCCTTCATTGAAGTCAACTTCCACTAGTACTTGTACCTAGCATGGTGTTGAACATGTGTTTGCAGTTTGTTGTATAAATTAGGACCTTGTCATCTCTCAGCATGAAATAGTTCATCTTCAAGTTGTATTTATTAGGTTCTAAAATTTTGTATGAAGCAAAATACTACTCCTATGAATTACACTGCTTGTAGTACACATTTGGCTTTTTAAAAATTTTGAATCACTCTTTCTCTGAGCTAAACTTATAAAGGTACTACATTTACATCCCCTCTCTTTAAGCTATGCCACTTTCCCTTCCACTCCAGCATATTGGTTTTCTTTGTGATTTATCTAACAAGCACAAATACAAGCATCTGTCTTCAAAATATTCTTAAGATTATAATCATTATCATGAAAAGGAATAAAATTGTTCAAATGGTATGGTCTTTGTGATATAGAAAATGACACATTGAATCAGGAACTCAATATCTAGAGTTAAGATTCTGTCCTTAATGAAAAAGGCATTTATTGCATGTCATGATCTTCTCAGTCATTACAATAAGATGCCCAACCACTGATTCTTGAAGCTATTTCTTGATCTAAGGTTTTATCATGTTTTATTTTAAACAAAATCCAAAGACAGATACTTGCCCATATACTGTATACAAAGACAGATACTTGCCCATATACTGTATACTGTCCTGACTGTGTACTGGATTAATGATTTGGCCCAATTTCTTTGTGTAGTCCATGGGTTCTTTTTTTATTACTGTAAATATATGAATGTTCATTGAATATAAATCTACAAATTAAGTGTAATTTTTCTCAGAATTTATGAACACGAGAACTACATAATTATGAACATGAGTGCTACATAATTAAGTACCATTTATTTTTTTACTGTTTAAGCATGCTACAGATATGCAATTGCCATTGAAATATTTTTGTAAACCATGCAACCTTTTGCACAAAAGATAATTATGAAACAGCTAACATTCATTTGACCAAAGCCAATAAATAATTTATGAACTGGGGTTTGAAATTATGCAAATATTCTAAATACTTTTTGTTGCCTGTACATCTGAGTAAGTATGATTCAGAAGAAAGTGTGCGATGGATTAATAGATTCAACATTGAAGAGATTTGCATTTCTACAGAGTTCTTTTCTTTGCTGGCTCTTACTATCTTTAGTATCATGGCTCAGAAAACAAGCTTGACAATACTGTCTCTAAATGTATTTGAATATCCTGGCATCCCTATTCATCAGTCTCTTTGAAGCTTTAAATGTCTTTTGCTTTCTTTCCAGAACACTTTATGAAGGCAGAGAGATATGCTTTCAGTAGAGTATCCAACTATCATCTACACACTAAAGGGAGAAGAAGAAATAGACCTTTAAATAATTTATGTGTCCGTGATAGTCCACCATTCAGGTCTGTTAGAGTGAGTTGCATAACAGGCTTAATATTGTGAGCATACTACATACCAGCACATACAGATCCTAGGTACAACATCACAGCAGAAACTAGACTAGAAACTACTGACTTCAAATTTCTTATGCATATTAAAAATCTTTTGACCCTTGGAAACTGGTATACAAATTATAATCATATTAGTGATTTATATTGCCAACACTATGATGAGCTTTGAATAAAGATAATGTGATTGGGGATTATAATCAAATATAATAATCGTAGTAATTGATCATTTTAATAAGGTACCAACTAAAAACATTCCTTGCAAACTACTAAGAAGTCTAGGGTTATGCTTTTTATCTGGGATGGAGAATGAATCATCAATTAAACCCACTTCCCAACAAAATGAAAGGTAACATTGTTTTCTTTAAATTATCCACAAATAATGAAGGAAAAGAACACAGATCTTCAAATGGTGGCTCTGTTGATAAAGATATTTGGATGTCTCTGGTCAATGTCATTACCCTAACAAGAGATTCGTTGTTTTTTTTTTTTTACATTGTTAGTGAGTGTGCTATACTTATATCTAACTGCTTTCTAGAGTGAGACGTATCTGTAACTTTGGTCTTAAACCAAATTACATCACACAAAATAACGTATTCATTGATAAATGGTACTACCTCTTATTGCTTTGTAAGTCCAATGAGTATAAAAGAGTAAGAGGAGGTAGTTATACCATGCAGGGCCAGTCTGGGAGCCCTTATCCTTTGGATATTTATAACATCATACAGAAACCATAAAATATTATCAATACTGGCAGGTGACCTCAGGCAGCCCACAAGAAGCATATGAGAAGTAAACATGTCTGTTCAAAGCATCACATACCAAATGATTTCCTAAACCTTTGAACATTTTGCAGGTCAGTTGTAGACCCAAACCCTGTAAGACATTTGAATATTGTTTAACTTAAAGAGTTGTCTTCCTGAAATGTCCAGCTGCTTAAAAGCTCTTAATATTTTGCAATTATCTGAAACAAGACAATCTTTATGATGTGAGTTCATACCTTTACTAATATTCATGCTTATTTTCAGGAAAAAACTGCTTTCCTTCAATCCTACTCAGTCTCTCATAATCACAAGTGTTCCCAAAGCAATCACTTTGTTTAATTGTTAATCAAAACATATGGTGTTCTTTAAGATCTCATTGCAATTTGTCCTGCTCACAGCCTCAAATAGCTTCCCTTTTACTCCATCAATATATTTTCTTAAAATCTTGCTTGTATGCTTTTCTACTCTGAAAATCCAACTCAACAGACTATGACTGGAACAAAGAACTTACTTCCTTCGTCACTGTTGTATGAATTAAACTTGTCTATCTGTGTGTGTGTGTGTGTGTGTGTGTGTGTTGTGTGTGTACATGTGTGTGGTGCTAGGGATCAAGCCCAGAATCGGGCCCATGTCAGGCAGGTGCTTTACCACTAAAGTACCCCGGACCCATGTTTATTTGATTTTTCTTTATTGTATCCTGTCTCTTACTTTGTGGTTACACTTCCCCCAAAATGGAAGTGGGATAATAAATAGTACTTTTTTTCAAGTTATTCCTAAACAGTGAAGCAAAGGAACAAATCAAAGTTATACACCCTGGAGTCTGCATACTCTGTTTTACCTAGAATTCAGCTAACATTAAAACATTCCTTTTCATTTAACTACTCCCCTAGAACACCGTAAAGAATAGAGCACCATATAAGCTGCTTACAATTCCTACTGCACATTTTATCAGGAGAGCTATCTATCCCAGATTTCTTCTCTTCAGAAAAATTTTTTAATGATCCAGGGTGACACCTCTTAAAAAGAATGAGGTCTAGTTTTACATAAGGAGGTCCAACTTGTAGGGTTATATTTTCTTTTTATGCTCAGACCTCACAAACCCAGTACCACAGTCTTCAAATACCATTCCTTGTTAAAATTGAACTCAGAAAAGAAGGTTATTCTACCTCAGAATTTAAAGTAAAGCTTCTACAGCAAAGTTTAGTGTTCCAGAGCTGTAAATAAATCTGAATTAACATGGCATTCCAACACTAAGGTGTATAAATCAAATTCTTACTCTCTTTATTCATAAAATAGGGCCAAAGAGTTGGGGGAAGAGCAGTATGGACCTGGCTTGCCTCTCAAAGTGGGCGTCTGCGACCACCTGTATCACCATCACCCAGTCACACACACTGATCACTCACAGTAATGTTACTGAATCAGACCCTTCAGGGAGACCCTAAACCCATCCACCCTCCACACATTCCCAGGGTGACTCTCACATCCACTACAATTGGAGACGGCAGCTGGGTATCTATCCATCATTGTTGCCAAAGGAGGCTAGCCAACAACAACTCTTAACCTCTTACATTCTTCAATTGCAGGAGACTTGGTGCTTTTAAGCTGAACCTTTCAACCACCGTTTTTCAGGCCAGGATTTTGCTAAGAAGAAGATTAAGGTCCCTCCAGATAGTCAGTACTCCTGCTGTCGCAACCAAGGATGCTGGCAAACGCTGGCCTCTCACTGTAACATTTAGTGCCGGTCAACACACCGTATGGGCTAAAATCTGAGCCCAGAAATAGGAAAGACGAATATAAATAGATTCAAATTGGGGTTGGACAAGGATTTGGCAGGCAAAAAAAAAGAAGAAGAAGAAAAAGACTGTGTGCTGATGGGGTGGGAAAGGAGGGCTGCCAATTCAGGGATCAGTGGTCAAGCAGCTTCCTGACCCAGGTCTACTGTAGAAGCGAGTCCAGTGTGCTTTCTGGACTCTGAGCCTCTGGCTATAATTATGGAGGTTACTGCTTCTCCCTGGCTTCTTCCGTATGCATGTTAGTTGTGTTTGGCATTAAGCAACAGCGTTTGAAGAGTGTCTGGCCCCCAACAGCAAATTGAGTTGAGCCAGTCTGTGGAAAAAATGACAATGGTATCTGGCAGAGAATGCAGGTGTTAAAATACTTTCATTAAAATAGAGGAAATAGCACCTATTAGAAAGTGACCCCCGAGCTACCAAATTTTATTAGACTGGAGGAAGGAGGTATTTTCCTCCGCCCTTTAAAGTATACTGTAAATTCTCTTATGTCTTTCACAGCATTTAACTACAAAAAGTGGGGAGGGGATGCAGTTAGTAATTTCAGATTTTCAGTGTTATTTTTTATGGCAATTTACTTTGTGTAGTATCAGGGAATACCGAGCTGTGACTTGGCATGTTTTGACAAAAGTTTTTGTACATATTTAGCTAAAAGAGTAAATTTGATGGGTTAGAAGAAAGAGTTAACACTGTTGGCAATTTCTCATTAGCGGTGCAGGAGGTAAAAATCCAAAATAAAGCTTGTGGGATGGCTGAGCATAGCATCCACACTTGAAAGAAATGACATTTCTCTTTTTCATCCTGAGGTGGGAGAGGAGACTTGACAGGGGTGAGTGAAACCTCACTCCATAGCACTTGGCTGAAGCCAGCCCTGATGTCAGAATGAGCACGCGAAGCTGTGGGTGAAGGGGGCCATGGCCGCCCTCCACAAGTCTACAAATTCACTTTAAAGTCAGCATGAGGTGCCGACTCTCACCCCCACCCCCCAAGGAAAAGCATATTTCTTGATTAAAAATGTATGTTTCCACTTTATGCCAAAACAAGAGAGGAGCATTATTTTCAGGATGATCATAGAAACCAAGTTCAATGTGTTTCTTATTTCAAGAGATAAAAAAGCATCACAACTCAATAAAGAAACATCTTAGTTGCTGGATGTTGGTTAATGTAGCACTACTATGCACGTAATTTATTTTGAAACATGGTGATGTATGAAGATTTTCAGCATTTTTGACAGAATGAGATTACACATCCGTCCCCCTCCCATACTTTAAAGAAAGAAAACCTTGACTTAGCTTGCCAATGTTACAGGTAATATCTTTGTATGTCTGCATTACCATATGCCTTCTGTTATTTCCACATTGAGAGATGGTAATCATTTCATTCATAAAGGTTTCCATAGGAGCAAGGTAAATGGTTAGGAAAAGATACTAAAGATAATTTGTGGTCCTGTTAGACAACTTCTCAAGTCAGTTTAATTCCTCCTTGTCAGCTAGAGAGCTAAGAACAGTTTGAATGGGAATGGGAAAAAGAATGTGTATGAATCCAGATGCCTTTTGAGGACAGTGAGCTATCTCACTGGGCACCTAGCCCAATCAGGAAGGATGTATTTACATAGAGGTCTTTACTAGGTGTGCAAAATAGTAACCACTATCTGGCTCAATAACTAATCTACTAGATCATCATCATCATCATCATCATCATCATCATCTACTAGATAATAATACTCCTGTGTTGTCTTCTCAAGATTGAAATAGCAATTACATGGGGATGATATACTGGGTAAATAGAAAGATTCAAGAAAAAACTTTTTTTTTTTTTTGGTGGGTCATGGAGCTTGAACTTAGGGCCTGGGTGCTGTCCCTAAGCTCTTCAGATCAAGGCTAGCACTCTACAACTTGAACCATGATGCCACTTTGGGTTTTCTGGTGGTTTATTGGAGATAAGAATCTCACAGCTTTTCTTGCCCAGGCTGGCTTTGAAGCACAATCCTCAGATCTCAGCCTCTTGAGTAGCTAGGATTACAGGCGTGAGCCACCAGCGCCTGGCTAAGGAAAACTTTTTAAAAATTAAAGGGATGAGTAGAGAAAGGACTTATTACATTCAACAGAACAAAGCAACTCCGAAACTTTAGCAACTTATTTTGCCTAGAATAATAGTAAATATGACTGGCCTTAGGAATGCTTTACAGAATAGACCTGTGCACAGTACCAATAAATGTTCATATTCCTCTGGATGTTTCTTTTCTGTAACTGCATAACTTTTTAAATTAATTCACATAGTTTTCAGCTTACCAATCTGTCATTCTGCTGATTAGAAATATCTAGCAATAAGGATTATCTTGATTCTACTAGTTTTATTGACATAGACCCAAAAATATCTCTTAAATGATTAAGATTTAACTTCCAAAGTGATCACATTTTCCTATATTTGTGGAAATTAGGAGAGGGACAAAATCAAGGTCATAAAAGTAAAGGAAGGGTTACTTTCAGAAGATAGAACAAAAAGAGAAAAGGGGAAGGAGAATAAGAGGGAATAATGTGTGAATATGATTAAAGTATGCTATATGCATGTGTGGAAATGTTATAATGAACTCTTTACATACAATTAATATGTATCAGTTTAACTTCTTTTAGGTTTAGAATTAAAATATATGCCATGGGCTGGAAAGGTGGCTCAGTGGTAGAGTGTTTGCCTTGCATGCAATAGGCCCTCAGTTGGATTCCTCAGCACCACATAAGCAGAAAAAGCCGGAAGTGGCGCTGCGGCTCAAGTGCTAGCATAGTCACACAATAGGCCCTATAGAACACCAAAGTATTCCAGAGTGCTAGCCTTTAGTTGAAGAGCTGAGGGACAGTGCCCAAGCCCAGAGTTCTGGCCCCACAACCGACAAAAAAAAAAAAAAAAAAAAAAAAAAAAATATATATATATATATATATATATATATATATATATATATATATATATGCCATGTCAGGAGGAATCTTGAGAGAAATTTTAAACCATGAATGATATTCAGAATAAATCTGTATTAGTCAGTCTACTTCATTAAACAGAATATGTATAGCTCAACCATTCTAGATAATACAATTTTCTGTCATGATATACTGAAAAGATGAACAGTAATACTGGAATATGCATAAAAATAGATAAATTATGACATTAAGAGCATTAATATGTAAAATTTTAGCAACATGGAATTATTTAATTAATGCGTTTATTATTTATTTAGTTTCTACTATGTTCTGTGTAATGTACCAAGCACTATAAAATACCCATGAAACACATGGAATTGTTCTTTTACTAAAGAAGTGTAAAGCTTAGATTTTCACATGAGTGACTAGAGGAAAACAATAGAGAATATAATCAGAGCATGTATTATGACATTATAAACCCTAGATGATCTGCAAATAGAGACATTGGCCCAGAACGGAGAGAATGAAAAGTTGTTTATTACTTCAACACTAGCAGCATTATTGTTTTTGAATCAACACTACCTATAAATGGTGTTAACTCATATGCACACACTGAAATGAATACATTGTATGCCATGCTTCCAAACTTTGCCCAACTCACTCTTCATTAAGTTTCAGCATATAGTCACACAATAGGCCCTATAGAAGGCCAAAGTGTTCCAGATATTGAATATCAAAACTCTATCTTCAGATGTTAGATGGAGATGGTCTTTAAATTTGTGCACCTTGAAAAACATAGACACAACCACCTTATACTTCTTTCTTAATAGAATAGCCAACCTATTTCTTGGATGGAATACCCTGGTTTGGAGTATTTCTAAGACTGGAGCTGTGCTGCCACGACTGCTACCCAGGCATAATAGGCACTGCTAGTCCTTTAGTTATTGTTATAGCTGCTAGGAGTCTTTTAATAGGTTATTTAGAAAAAAGAAAAGAGGACAATTGGCCCTGGGTGGTTTTCAAATGGTGCTATTACTGGTTTGTTTTCATAGATTGGCAGTACCCTACAAGAGGCAATGTTCAAGAAATAAAATTACAGTTGTATTAACAGCTTCAAATTAGGGGTATTTTTTCAAATTATTGTGTGGATTTTCGTGGCACAAGAATGAGTGGTTTTAATTGGGCCTTCTCCCTCAGAAGGCTTGAAGAAAACCTTTAGCCCAACAGAAGGAAGTGAGAAATGGGGCAGTAGTATTTTATAAAATTGCTTGTCAGTATCTCACAAACTTTTATCAGGATTTATTAAAAATATTATTAAAATTGTGGCTCCTGGCTCCTGCATTAGAACATATTATTATAAAGTTTAAAGATCTCACTTTGGGGGAAAAAATCAGAAGCTGAACTGACTCAGGTTCTTGCATGGTAAAATGATCTTCTGAAAAGTTGACTAGAATATTTTGGCTTTGAGCATCAGAAAATACCACAAACAAAATATTTGTATAGCTTTTAAAACACTCAAACTGAATATTAAATGCATCTGTTTTCAAGGAATATAATTATAAAGTACTCCAAGTGAATCAAGAGGCAGGATTCACAAAACATTAAACATGTCATAAACAAGCCATTTGACTCACCCAAATTCTATGGGTAAAAGATAGACTGTTGATTTACAAAAAAAAAAAAAAAAAAAAATACTTTCATTGAAGATTCTGACTTCAGAAACCATGACAGCAAGGGTCCTGATGTCATTCTGGGAATAAATAAATCTGGGCCACTTACTGCAGCAGTCTGATAATCTTTATTGAAGAAACACACGAACAAAGAATCCTTAATATTTTACCTTATGAGAAATACATCATCTGGCCAACTCATATGGTCAAGACCATGGCAACAAAACTAGCATTGATGGTAAATATTAGAATGAATTATACATCTATAAATTATGGCCACACCTAGTCTATAGAAGGGAATTAACTGTTCTACTGGAAGTGAATGGTTCAGATGCATTAAAATGCAATATTTTGTTATTGCTTGGCTATATGAAAAACAAGAAACTTCACTGTCGACATTGTGAAATCAAATGTAATTCATAATGGTACTGCTGTTTTGTGAAAGAAGAGAATCTACTTTCTAAGATTCAATTGAAACTTCTTTCTCCAAATGTTAAGCTAAAATGATGGGCAAAATTCTTTTCTCACTTTTGTATCATGGGACATAAGCTTGTTATTCTTTCCCCCTACAAGACAGGCTACTGCGAGACTCATATCCTTATCAGCAGCAAAATATTGGGTTTGACATCTGCAATATACACTTTTGTTGAATTTTGTCCTGAATCAAAATATAAGCCTCTTTTTTTTATTGTCCTCCTGGGGTTGCAGGAAAGGCTTTGTCTCTTCACAGCTTCAAAAATGATAATACTTTTCAGAAAGATAGTATCCAAAAGCATTAACCTTATAACAATATTTCAATTAAGGTCATGTTTATAGGCATAAATCTTGTACTATTTACAAGAAGAAAGATTGGAAGCAGAACAGTGAAGAAGGGCGTTGGATAAAGAATAAAATACTTTGGAAGGAAAAGAGGTCCAAAGGTGTGAAAACCGAGTGCTTACAAAGCAATGCGATTCTCAGGTTAGCATACTCTGATGTACTTACAGAGAGCAGTTGCTAAAATTGCAAGGCTCTAAACCAAGTTAAGTGTTGAGGCTCTATGCTATCTTTTGTGCTCTGTCTCTCTCTCTGTCTCTCTGTCTCTGTCTCTGTCTCTCTGTCTCTCTGTCATCTCTGTCTCTGTCTCTGTCTCTCTGTCTCTCTGTCTCTCTGTCTCTCTGTCTCTCTGTCTCTCTGTCTCTCTCTCTCTCTCTCTCTCTCTCTCTCTCTGTTCATTTACTGTGGTTTTTTTTTTACTTCTGATTAGAGTATTCAACCCTGACAGTTCTCTTCACAGACGAAATGTTATACCGGGGAACCTTTAGCAGGGCACACAACCCCAGCCTTGGGACCCAATGACACGTTTGAACTCTGGCTCTCTCCTAGTGCTTGATTAGAGGTTTTATCCTGACTGCCAAAGGGAATGGGAGACTTTAATGAGAAATTCTCTTTTGTGTGGGAGTCATTGATACCAGAAGAGGGATTCTGCATATTGAAAGTTAACTTAGCTGAAAAGCTGCAAGACTGAAAAAATCACGTTAAAGAATTGTACCATCATAAATCACCATATAATTAGGCATGTGATATATAAAATGAGCGTAAAGCGTACAAAGAACAATTTTATGGGTATTGCTAATATGATTCCAAAATGTCACTCCAAATGTTTTGTTACCTCAAACTCATTGTGATAGAAGAGTTTGAATTGACAAAAAAAAATCCTACCAATTTGAAAAGGGAAGCTATGTGTACAATACCAGATATTATTTGTTATATTTTTTACTTAAAGAATATTTTTGATATACAAAGTTTCTAGGAAAATGCATTTCTATTGGTGTTATTTTACTTGCACTTTTTCTTGATTTGGTAACTATATAGATTACCTTAAAATTAACTTTTAAAGGAAAAAAGTACAAATTCATTTTGTGCAGCATAGTAACTTAACTCTGGTAGATATGCCATTAGACTTGAGCATATCTTGTTTAGCCTATATTCTTTTCTCCTGAGAACTTACTATCTTAAAATTAAAAACCTGTACTAGAAAGCCAAACATTGAACTAATCTGGTGAGTATTACTAAAAAATTAATAAATTACCGATGGGATTAGTTGTTAAATTAGATTAAAACTTTCACTAAAGGAGATACATTAAATTATTCTATAGGTCTTCATTAAGTCACCCTAAATTATTCTATATGTCTCTTGGATATAATTAGGTGAATTTTCGGTATACTCAAGGCACCATGATATTTCAGTCACATTCATAATTTCCAAAGAGACTATTAGATTGCTCAGGGAAGAGAAGCAATATTGGGTACTGAAGCTTTAAATGACTGCTAATACAGAACATAAACTTAGAACCAAGTTATTATTTTTATCTCTGTTATGATTTCAATGCTTTGATCCATTTAAGCAAACAAAGTTCAAAGTTCTCTATAAGCTCAGGGATAGATCATGGCTACAACAAGACAATCCCTACAAGAAATTTCAGGAGATAGTGACTCTTACCTGTGGCATCTTTCAAGCAAATTGATTACCCAACTATTGCATGGAAGGCAAATGGAAACTGGGGCCTCTGACAATGCACAGGCTTTTCTTTTTTTCCTTTCTCCATGTTTTAGGTATTTAGGCAAGTACATCACTGAGATTCTTTCTCTTTACCTTCTTTACTTCTTTCCTTTGATAAGAACACAGAGGCAGGTGCCAGGAAAATAGCTGTGTATTGCAGTTACTCATACAGACTGAGTATTTAAAGAAACCAGTGTGTTTAAAAAAAAAAAAACAGATCTCAACTTTAATCCAGTTCCTTGCTACAAAATACAATACAAAAAAGATTTGTTGAAAAACTTAGCAGTTACCAGTTAAACTAAAGAATAAAGTCTCAGAAATAAAAATGTGTAAATTTGGTAGCATATTGGCCCACTATAATGAGTTTTAACCAGCATTTTTAGGTAAGGGTGGGAGTTCCACAGTCCTGCTATACTCAACATTTTGTATAACTGATCCCATTTATTTTTACTATTTCCACACTAAACATACGATTCTTTTGGATGTTTGCTTGTTAACTTCAATATGAGCTATCTCTTCCAGCTTTGAGTCATATATAAATTTGATAAGTATTACACAAATATGTTTATATGAATGAGAAAAAATGCCACACAGTTTGTGTGCATGAATGTGTTTATATTCTTGTATATATATATATATATATATATATACATATATATATATATATATATGCATCTATACACTATTTTAAAAAATATTCGACATCTTTTAATAAGTTTTTGATGACATACAATGAAGAGAAAGAAATATCAGTGGTCTTACCCAGGACTACAAAAATTAACATATGTGGTAGACGATAAGACTACCACATATACAAATTTTTATACACAGTTGCATAATGGTGTGCAGTGAGATCCAAAGTAGAAATAATTTTCACAGTCAATTGCTGTTTCAACCAAGGAACCAAAGCAATACGGTGTGGGAAACGCTTTTTAACCAATAGTACTGAAATTTGATAACCATATAGGAATAAATGAATGTCTTACCTCACACCATCCATGATCTGTTTGAAATGGTTCGCAAATGGAAAAGACAATATTTTTGAGCTTCAACAAGAAAAGATTGAATATAACCAAAGAGTGTTGAAAAGGAAAGAACACCAAAAACAATATTTTCACAAAACAATAAGCATCAACTTTTTCTGCTTTTCAAAAGATAACATTTAGAAAAATCTAGAGAATATATAATCATAATGTTTAAGTTTCTCACAAAAATAAACATCACTATACATGGCTAATAAGTGAGTAAAGCCATGTTTAACATCCTTATAAGATCCCATCTTATCCCAGTCAGAGTGTCTATCACCAAGAAAACAAGTAACAAATCCTAGTGATGTGAGGAAAGGAAAATTTCTATATACCGGTGGTAATGTAAATGTACAACCATTATGGAAATGGAGGTTTCTCAAAAAAAAGAAAAATAGACTTACCTCTCTTGGAACATATAACTGGAATAAAGCATATCAACAGACAAGAAAGATACCTACATACTCATGTTTATTGCGGTATTGCTTATAATAGTCCAACTGTGGGATCAGCTGAGAGACCCAACAACAAAAGAATGGACAAAAAATGAAGCATACACACTTGCACACACATATAAATACTCACCCACTCATTCATGTACATCATGAACTATTACTCACACTTAAAGAAAAAAAATGAATGGAACTGTAGATTGTCATGTTAAGGGACATAAGCCAGGTATTACATGCTTTTGCTCATTTGTATAGACTTGATGATGATCATAGTGGATGATATACAGCACAATGAATACCACCTAGCACTGTTTGAAAAAGCCTAAGAGGAAGAAGCAGAGAAATAGGTATATGGTGCAAGGGTGAATATCCTTTTAAATAATTATGTGCTTCCTAGAAATATCAAAATGAAACCTCCTCATATTAAAATTTGTATTTACTTAAAGATAACATTAAAATTTACTTTGCCATCAACAAAATTTAACACTATCACTTACAATTCTACTCAGAGGTATTCAAGAGAAACAAAACCATAGATCAAGAAAATATAGCTCAAATTTGAAACAACCCAGGTGCATAATATTTGAGTGAATATACTCTGGCACATTGTGTTTTGTTCTGTTTGTTTGTTTGTTTTTGCTAGTACTGGGACTTGAATTCAAGGCCTGAGCACTGTCTCTGAGCTTCTTTTGCTCAAGGCTAGAACTCCACCACTTGAGCCACAGCACCACTATGGCTTTTTCTGTGTTTATTGGTGCTGAGGAATCGAACCTAAGGCTTCATACATGCTAGGCAACCATTCTACCATTAAGCCACATTCTCAGCCCCAATCTGGCACATTCTTATAACTAAGTAGCACTCAAAAATTTAAAAGAAAAAGATTTTTTGATGACTGCAATACAAATAAACTTTGTAAGACATTCAGAAAGAGAGAGAAAAAAGGACACAAAACTAAGAACATATTTTATGATTTGATTTACAACCAAAATAATGGAATGGGTATTTCTCTATTGATAAAAATAATCAAAAATCATTAAGCTCTTTAGTCACTAGAGACGTTGACAACTAATTTAGCCAAGATGATCCTAAAATAATTCCAGCATTGGTATACTACTGTTACGTTCATTAAAAAGTAGTTCAACAGATGCAGTTTTCTAAACTTTGGAGACAAAAGACGATTGTTCTGGAAACAATTTTGGCTATTGTGACAAACACCTAAAATATAGTTTGGAAAAATCAGCAGGTTGCTGTTTTATAAGATATAGTAAGCCATTGAGGATTAAAGACTACAACCCAATAAACACAGTGTTTTGCGTCTTGTAATAGGAATGTTGGCATATCCATTAGTTAAAGGCCAAGTCATATCTCTAAGGGGACTGAAAAGCAGGAACATTATGCTCCCTAGTACCTGCCAGCAAGGGCAAAGTTAGCTAGCCTAGTAAAAGGCAGATGGATTTCCATATTTTATTCCATAGTCATCTGCTATGATATATTTTCTTAGTTGAATTACTTGAAGAAAGTCTAGCCACATGTAGATATGAATGTTGATAAGTATTGGAATGGAGCTGTAAGTAGGAGGAATACTTAGTTAAGGATATTCTTGTTTGTTACTACTCTTGAAGTCAGTAAGTGGTAGTTGTTTGGAAATTAGTATTCAGCATAAAATCACAGACCATATCAATGACTGTTGCAGACCCTGCTTCATTAAAATCAATCGGTTTGTGGTGAAATTTAAATGTATCTTTTATCTGTCAATAATTTTGGAACATCATGCATTGGCCATTTGCAAAAGTCTTATTTTTATGTTTGACAATTCTGGGATTTGAACTCTGAGACCTAAGCTTTCTAGGGAGGTGCTTTACCTTTTTGTTAATCAAACTAATGTAATTTATTTTAATTATTTTTAGAAGAGAGGTGGTGGTTTCACTTATTTTTAAATTTTATTTTACTATAAAGGTGAGGTGCAGAGGGCTTATAGTTACGTAAGTAAGGTAATGAGTACATTTCTTTTTGGACAGTGTTACCTCCTTCCCTCTTTTTCTCCGGCTTCCCCACCCACCTGACTCCTCACCCCCACAAGTGGTCAAGTTCATTTCATAACATAATCTCTCCTTTGAATCACGGCTGCATTGGTTCACCCTTTGTCCCACTGTTTCTGTACTTCCCCTGCTCTTCTCCAAATCAGATAAACTAATATACAAGACAAAGTTTTTTATTGCACTATTTGCTGCTTTTTTCTTTTAAGGCCAGCCCTTAGAGTTCCTTTTTATGGCCTTCTGTGTGGCTGGGACCATTAACAAATACCACCATGCCTAGCTTACTTGTTGAGGTGAGGTCCCACTAACAGTTTTGTTCATGGTGGTCTCAAACCACAGTCTTTCCAGTCTCTGCTCCTGGCATTACTGGAATTACAAGCATCAGCCACCACATGTGATCCTGAAAAATCTGATTTTACTATTATGAAGCTCTTCAAAATATTTAAATATTTTACTCTATTACCAATATCATATATAGTATATGTATTCTATACATATACAGAATATACATGTCTATAGAATATACTGAATATACATATATAATACACATATATATATATGATATTGATATATATGCTATATATCAATGTATACATATGTGTGTATATATCACTACTGCGACATTAGAAAAGTCTTCAAGTACAGAAAAGCTGTCAAAATTCTAGTGACAACTTCAAGATTTGCGGAATTTTACTTTTCTTTTTGAATTTCATTTCATTCACTTGTGAGAATTTATCTGCCAAAACTCCAAGACTAGCTAATCCTAGTATGTTCATGGTCCTTTTTCCAGTATCATGGTCTTCTATTAATTTGTTGCAAACAATTGTACAACCATGTTTTCTAGAGACCAGTGTGGTACTGCAGAATCCTTCCATCTTAACACAGAATTAAAAAGTAATGTACAAAGGATGGAAAATAAAATAAGTCACTTATAATGCATTTTAAAGGGCACTTTAAAATGTATTCCCATGTATCCATGGCAGTAACTAACACTACATTTTGGTATCATTTCAGAAGTTTCTCCCATTATTTCTTTTAGAGCATCAGTGAAAATGTTAACCCTTTAAAAATCAATATTATCAGTGCTGCTTTCAAAGAGGTTCATACTGTTGGAAAATTCTTGCTGGAGTTTAGTCCCCATAATGAGATATGAGATAGAAGGTGGGTGGAACTTTAATCTGATGATAATGTTTAGAGTATGATGGCTAATGAGGTTATTAGGGTTCAAAAAGGCCATCAGGGTGGGGCCTCCATGATTGACATTGGTGGCCTTATAAGAAAAAGGAGAGATGGGCTGGGAAGGTGGCTCAGTGGTAGAGCGTTTGCCTTGCATGCATGAGGTCCTGGGTTCGATTCCTCAGCACCACATAAGCAAAAAAAAAAGAAAAAAGCCAGAAGTGGCGCTGTGGCTCAAGTGGTAGAGTGCAAGCCTTGAGCTGAAGAGCTGAGGGACAGGGCCCAGGCTCAGAGTTCAGGCCCCATGACCAGACCCCCCCACCAAAAAAAACAGAAAAAAAAAGGAGAGATACCAGGGGATATTCATTCATGGCCCTATCTCTATTCAGTGATACATGATACCATTCCTAGTGTCTTTCACTACATGTAGCCCCACTGACCTTAGACCCAAAACATGAGCTTTATAACTTACATAGTCTATGGTATTTTGTTACTAGCAGTAAAAAAATATTGCTTAAAAAAGATTTTACTTCTACTGTGAAAATAATTTTTCAGTCACTTGAAAGGGTTCCCAACAATCCACATACCACACTTCCTGAAAGGTAAATGATAGACACATGAATATGTACATGCATACATACATATTGAAAGAATTATAAATGAATGTATAACTACATATACAGTTACTTAACAGGAAACAAAGACCCATTCACTGTGTTCTTGATTAATTTTTGGAAAATTATTTTTCCTTTTTTGGGGATTTAGAAAGAAGTCAGACTTTATTAATATGCATACATGCATACATACATACATAGTCACATATATGTACATATGTGTGCATGTATAGACACATACAGACACTTACACATAGTGGATTAATAAGCAGCTTGAATTTTTGGTATTATGATTTTGAATATAATTGAGTATGACATGGTACTTGCATTGTTTTTTCAAATTATTTATTTGGTGAAGTACAAACACTGACTACTTTCACTACTAAAACTAGTCAAGACTTCATTCCTACACATAGGCAAGATATCTACCCAACTCAACCCTTCAACAAAATCACCAAAAGTCTCTGCTGTTACATACCTACATTGTTCAGAAAAGACTGTTTTATTTAGCTCTCTTGCCAGTGAAGTGCTTTGTGGGAGTTGGGGGAAAGGGGAGGCTGGAAAGGCTTTAAAACAACACAGTAATCAGCTATAGACATCATTCTTCCCCTAGAACTAAAGGACGATGGCATATCTTGTGCATTGTTAAAAGAAAAAAGGGGGCTTTCAAAATATTCCATAACTATCTGCACTTTTTAAAGTTTTCATCTGCCAAGAAACATAAAGCATTCTTTCCCACATGTGTCCACATTAGGTCAGATATCGATTTTGGAGCTAGATGAATAAAATGAAACATTTGTGAAAGAGCAAAATATCAGTCATATCCAGCTAGCCAGATGTTATCAAATATCAAGCAGCTAACATTTAGATTCCTTAACGTTCAGACTGTCAGTAATAGGACTTCTGCAAAATTAAGCCCAGAATCTTCTTAGACTTTCTGAGATATCTGAGAAAATTAATCTGGAAAACAATCTGATATTACTGTCCTCATTTTCCTATGACTACAAGCTTCCTTTTCTCTTTCTTTCCTTTTCTTCTCCCTCCCCCAAATATATTTTGAATGCCTACAATGAGTCAAACAATTACCACTTTGTATGACCTAACAGGTATACCTGAATATGTTTGGCCTATCCATTTTCTGGAACTGATAAAGGAATCTGTGGGAACAAATGTAACAGACACTGAACCAATAATATGTTACTAAGATATCAACACCATCTTCCTTGTAATTAGGAGTTTTCTCTAGTCTGTTTTCTTTTCTCCCATTGTGTGTGAACTCCTATGCTGATGGTGGTGTTCTGTATTTTGTATAATATCCTGTTATCTAGGATATCTTGGTATTGCATAGTTTCCTGACTTTTACTCCATGTCACTTACTTAATGACATTGGTTATTCACTCTTTTTGTTTGCTGGGTTTTTAAAATTGAATTTGATTGACATATGGGCTTATTATCTTCTGGAATACTTATAAAATATACATAAATAAAGGAAGGCAGATTGGGAAAATGGTTTAGTGAGATACTCAGTCCTGTAACAACTTCCTGAATTTGGATGGCAACTCAGTCATCACCTGAATTTGGGACCACAGGCAAATGACTTCATCTCCCTAAGCCTCTGATTTCTTATCAGTAAGATGCTACTAATCATGGTAACTCTTCCAGAGAGTTGTTCTAAGATTAAATGAGATAATGTTTAGATATCATTTAGCATCATACCCAGCACATCATAAGGACACATATATTAGTAAAAAAAAAAAAAAAAAGAAGCAGATAAACTACATTCTTAATACTGCCAAATTTGCCTGTTAACGTTTAGACTGTAACTAACACCATAGAACCTCCTGATCCTTGACTGTATGCTTGCAATTTTTCAGTTCTTTTAATTACACAAGGTAGATTTCTTGTCATCTTCTCTCTCCCTTCCTCCCACCCCACAAGTGCATGTACACATGCACACACACAAGTAGTAAATATGCATGCATTTCATTGTTTCTGTTTTTGCTGAAGAGTTCTGCATAATACAGGTGACGGTGAGGACAAATTGTACAGTGCATGCTTTGTTCCAGCTGATGGCTTCTGTGAGAACACTAAAACAGTTGCTACCTGGTAAGAGAAACCTGATATATGGAATTTTTACAATTTTTAAATACAGGAAAAAAATACAGGGAACAAGATTTTTTAAAAGAATTTCTTATCTGCCAAGCAAAGCATGTTTCGAGAACAGAGACATCCCCGATTTTTTTCAATTATTTACTGCTTCTTTACATTGGTAGGGGGCATTAAGAATTTTTAGAGCACAGCTATTCTTTTTTTTAATGGCAAAAATTAGAAAAGAGACATTGTTGAACAAGTTAAGGGATTTTTGCTTCATTGGAAGTTCAACTGCTAAAAGTCCAGAGTATATAGTACAGCCACAATTCTGAGACCAGAGAGGCAGAACACTTGAAAGATATGGTAGTAATAGACAAGGTTAAGGATCAGCCTGTTGGCAGACATATTTCTCCTCCCACAGAGAAGAGAATGATTAGACCCTGATTGTATTTTATTGACAAAGGAAAAATATTTTCAACCATAAGATATATCTTCTTATTGGGGTATACTAGATACACTTCAAAACACTAAGGATGTAATGATACATAGATTTCACTCTCATGTCATAATAGTTTTAAATAGCTATAGAGTACATGTCTTCTCCACCATGACTCAAGGACTAATCCTTCCCTTGAAGTTTTACCACTTACAGCTCCTAGTTCTTCATTCTGGACCGGCAGAAGAAGCAAGTTTTTGATGTTCCTATTCCAAAAATATGTAGAGCTCATAATATTTGCTCACATTTCATCAAGTAGAGCTTAGTTATAAGCAAAGGAGGAAGAAGAAAGAACTTTGCTGAACTACTTTGTCACACTTATAGGTATTTGCAGGTATAAGTATTTAGATTTTAAATGATTATTTGTGTAGGGCATTTGAAGGCATTAAAAAACACAAACCCATTTTCTTTTCTCCACATTAAGGACTACAGATAAACATTACATGTTCCAATTCAGTGTCCTTATTAAAACAAATGATGAAACTATTTATAGAATAAGTTTTCAAATATTGAAAGAAGTTGGAAATACGTGTACAGTAGTTCAAACGTTTTTCATTAGCTATTGGATCTATGACACTTCTTGGTTCATTAATTTTCTATACTCACCAGAACAATTTTATTATCATTATAGTGTACAAAGGATTTTTATGTATAGGCTACTTTTTATTTATGAACTTCTTGTTGGTTATATCATATTATTAAAGTATTGTAATACTGAGGTTATTTTAGGCAAATGAAATAGTCTTCCAATCATAATTGCACTCAGTTTAGCCTTTGACAGATCATGAACCACTCCTACAAAACAACAGACAATGTTAACGAAATGATAATGTTTCTCTAATTAAAAGAAAAACATTCAAAGCTATGGACTATCAGAGAACCTGGTACCTTTTAGGGCTTTGTACCAAAACAAAGATTCTATGCATAACGATGCACAGATGGAAAACAAGATATAAAAATTTCACTAGTTGCCTTGTAACCATTCACCCAATAAGGGCTGACCAACCCAAACTTCATAACTGGCTCTTTAGAGTTCTTGGCTAGAGTGAAGGTCATCACATGTACCTGTTCTTTCTTTAGATTTCTTAAAACTAATTCCTAGATGCACCATTTTGTTGAAAACTGAATGAGGACAGTAACTTTAATGTGGCTCTCCCCAAAGCTTTCTCACCTCACTCAATCTGACTACAGATACCTTTTATCCTAATGACATTATTTAGAAAAGATACATACTGGTTTCTATTGTATTTTTTTCTAATCCCATACTATAAGAAGGATTTATTTTTATTTCTACCCTTGACTTAGTATAAGGTATATATGGAAATATATTACATTATTTCCTATTATTGAAACTGAGAAATAACAATATTGAAATGGTATATTTTATTAGCAACCATCGTTAACACTGATCATATAAAATGACTTGACACTATTTCTTTCCTAGATTGATCTATACGATGTAGATGTTCTATCGTAGTGATAATGAGTATGTACAAAGGGTAATGCAATCTTTAAAATTCTAACACACACTGAATGGAATCATGCTAAGAACAAATAAAAAGATGAACAGTTCTCTTGGTTTTGTCTTCTTGTTCTTAGCAAAAATAATTTATAATTTCCACTTCTCCTGCTGCTTCTCCAAAAATCTCAGTTTTAAACCCACCCGAATGATGCCAACATATTCCAAAGTGAGAGAATGCTTTGGATTCATTACTCCTCTCCTGTCTTCCTTGTCTTTAAGGGATTTCAAGTCTTTTCTTTCCCAAGCTGCCAGTTATGCTGAATTGTTCTGAAATGTGAATGATTTTTTTTTGCGTAAATATGAGCTACCATCAACTAACGCAACAATAAGAACTTCACACTTGTCATTTACTGAAACCTGCCTCTTGAGCCCTGTCAGTCATGTGCTTCTACATGTGTGTTTCTTGGTTGGAGCAACGTTGTTTTATGGCAGCTTCTGTTTAGGAATTCATGTTGCTATTTGGCATTTGTGTAGTTCAGCTGTTAGAGAGTCAGGGTAAGAGGAAAGGAAACATGTAAGAGTGAAGGTTTGGAGGCAAAGAGGGAAATAAGAAAGGGCTTTAGGTTATGAAATAACAATGCCAGCCATGTGGCAGCAATAAACCACAAGCTCAACCCCTCCTTAAGGGAAAGACACTGTGATAGTAGAGCAGATGTAGGCCACGCCCATCTTGATGACCTGGGTGGCCAAATGCTTTAACAAAGAGCAAGTGTTGCATGAAATATTAGCAGATACCTTCACCTTTCAGTATTTGTCATTCTTTACGAAACTGAGCTTGACTGTAAAGTGTGGCACTGAGCTTGCATGTGCTTAAAGCGCAGACAAAGAAACTCGAAAAAAAAGAGGCATACAGATGAAAAGCAAAATACTTTGGGTCTAATGAGAGTTGAACATAATTCATAATTGTGGGCTCACTTATGCTCAGAAGTTCAACTATTTATCCAATGTTTATTTGCATAAAGGCTGCATCCCTTGGGGCCCTTGCATTTTAATAGGAAAAGAATAGGACTAGGATTTCTCTGGAGTTCTCAAACACTGAGCTTCTTACTAGTCTCAAATCACTAGGAAACCTTGAGTTTGAGGATTTTTGAGGTTCAGGAAGCAAGATTTTTTTTAAGATATGTAAACAAAGAGTAATGGAAATTAAATTTCACCCCCTTTCTAAATAACTACTGGAAAGATTAGAATAGGCTCTCATTTTTGTTTAACTGACATTTTCTATTTGTGCTTGCCAAAATAAAAATGTAGATTTCTAAAGAATCTTTGGAATATGTGGCTTCCAAATAGACATAAATGGGTAGAGGTAAAATGAAAATGTATAAAAATTTCAAAACTTTTATTTTTTCCAAAAACCATTGCTTGTACTCTGAAGGTGCTTTCCAATCTTTAGCTAACTTTTGTCTTGCAAATGCTACATCTTAGATGTATTTTGAAATCCATATTGTAACAATTTCATCTGTACTCTGCTACCATATTAATGCAACAGAAAACCCACCCCTTACTAATATTTTAATAGTAGCATTAATAGTTTAAACTAGTATATAACTAATGAAATAGTGTATTTTGACTTGAAAAATGAGTATAACATAATATTTAGAGTAAATGCTCATGTCTGACTTCTTGGACATCTATATGTGTTATAGCTTCCTTATGTTCACTTGCTGCTAGTTTTTTAAAAAAGCAAGACAAACAATACATCGCAATTTGATAACTGAAATCACATATCCACTGTGGCTAAAATTATCTACACAGTGTATGTGTATTGAAAATTGCCAACAAGGATATTTTGATTTGTATACAGTAAGCAAAGTTCTTAGCACTTAAAATCTCTTAAGAGGTAATAGGGAAAAAATTATCAGTCAAGGACAGATACAACAATTTTTACGCACTTATTGTTTCCTCTACTTTAGTGGTTTGCCAAACCAGAAGATTAAATTACTTTGAATTTCTCTCCCACTTTGTTCATTTTTTTTTCAAATCTCATCTAGTCTCTTTTTTTATTGTAAAGGTGATGTACAGAGGGGTTACGGTAATAAGTAAGGTAATGAGTACATTTCCTTTTGAACATTGTTGACACTCAATTGCAGCTCTTCTTTGAAACTGAGAACTCTTTTTAGTATAGAAAAATGATTAAGCATAGACTCAAGCAACTTTTTGTTTTAAAACTCAGCAACAAAATTATTCTTAAGGTAATAAAATATTACAAAAAATATTATGTGACAAAATAAATAGTGCTTCAAAACAAGTTGTGTATTAGATATTAGAATAGGACAGGATCCCACGTAATTTGCTGTGCTGTGCATGGCGTAAATCTGGTTTTCTAACTTTGCTTTTTCCAAGCAGGATAATGGCATGTTTCTAATTGGCTACTAGAAATAGAGCCGGGCTTGGTAATTCAGACCTTTAATTCCAGGCGTTAGGAAGCTGAGGCAAAAGTGGTCACAAATTCACAAATTCAAGGCAAGCCTTGGTTATGTAGTGACCATACGAAGGAAGGAAGGAAGGAAGGAAGGAAGGAAGGGAGGGAGGGAGGGAGGGAGGGAGGGAGGGAGGGAGGGAGGGAGAAAAGGAAAGAGTCAAATGTTTTTTCTTTCTTGCTATTGTTTCTAACATATTTATAAGATGATTTCTTTGTTGCTTTGTATGTCGCTCCCCCACGGTATAACCACTGTTTTCACCGTATTTGATATTGGTATAATTTGGGGAGGGGAAGGGAAAGAACAAATTGTTTAAATAGGGATACAGGTGGACCCATTGCAACAATGAGATGTACAAGACGTTATGTCGAAAAACAAACTTCACAACTTTGGCGGGATCGGAAGGGATGGGAAGGGGAAACAAAGGAGGAGACACCAATGCTTGATAAGAAATGTACTCATTACCTTGCTCATGTAATTGTAACCCCTCTCTACAGTATTTTCACAATAAAAAAATGAAAGGTGGCTCATATGTATACTTCTAGCTACCAACTACTTAGGAGACTGAAATCCATAGGATTATGGCTTGAAGCCAGCTCAGATAAGAAAGAATGCAGAGCCAGTGGCATGGCTTCAGTGGTACAGTCCCAGTTGAACAAGTAAGCCAAACAAGTGCAAGGCCCTTAGGTCAAGCCCCAATACTGCAGAGAGAGTGAGGAGGGAAGAGACGGGGAAAGGAGAGAGAGGCAAAGGAGAGTAAAGAAAAGGAAAAAAATGAATATAAGAATTTCTTGAGCCAGGCTCCCATGGCTCATACCTGCAATCCTAGCTACTCAGTTGGCTGAGATCTGAGGGTTGCTGTTCAAAGCCAACTGGGGCAGGAAAGCCCATGAGACTCTTATTCCCAATTAACCACCAAGAAAACAGGAAGTGGCACTGTGTCTCAAAGTGGTAG
The DNA here is from genome assembly GCF_019054845.1 of Dipodomys spectabilis. NCBI lineage: Eukaryota > Metazoa > Chordata > Mammalia > Rodentia > Heteromyidae > Dipodomys > Dipodomys spectabilis. Next base: position 14,661,443 of record NW_024870817.1, read on the forward strand.
AAGACTAGCCTTGAGCAAAAACAGCTCAGGGATAGTGCCCAAGCCGAGTTCAAGCCCCATGACCCACAAAAGAAAACAAAAACAAATACAAAAAAACTAAAGAAGAATATCTTTGTAGATTTATTAAACGCATGCTTTAAAATTTTTATAAGCTAAAACATGGCAAAACTTACTTCTAAACAATAAATATGCACTTACGCTGTCTACCTCTGCTTCAGAAACAATGGAGGAGATTACTATGGCCTCTATCCGTAGAAAATACATAAATTTGTGAAATTAAGCATATTTTCCAGTAGATATTAGTGGCCAGAATATTTGGATAGTACTACAAAGAAACACAGTGAAATTCTGCGGTAGTAATAAACATGTTCAATGTCTTCACTGTAGTTGTGGTTATAGAAATGTGTGTGTGTGTCTGTCTGTCTGTCTGTCTGTCTGTCAGAATTCATTAGATTCCATGCATTATAACCTTGAACTGTATATCAATTATATTTCAGAAAAGCTGATAAGAATGTTTTCAAATTCTAAAAACAATCTCTGTTATGATTCTGATCTTTCATCTCAAATATTAATTGGAATATTACAACTTCCTAAAAAACATAGGAAACATCTCCTTCTAGTTTTCTTATCTTAAGGATTTCAGGTATGTCAGAAGCAATTGGTTTTATATTAACTCATCAATCCCTAGTAGTTTAGGTAAAGAAAGTTGAGCATGTTTATATATCAAAAACTTATTACAATGTAAAAACTTAATAAGCTAGATCATAGATATAAAGCAGGAGGAAGGTATCTGTCTTCTATGTGTGCAGACAGCAGCAGAAGATTCATAGTATCAATAATATGGAGTGATTCCTTATTTTAGATTTTTTGGTTTTTTTCCCCCTTGGGACTTGTCTGGCCTGTCAACCTCATGAAGTGGGAAAAATGATATTTAAACAGAAAACAAAACTGAAGGTAAAGACAATAGAGAAGATTGATTAACCCTATGTTATCAGATAATTGTCAATAGCAGACAGCTACTGGGCTCCTGCGCTGTTTTTCTCTAAACTTTTAGACTTACATCTGTCAAACCTCAAGATAACTATCCATCATGGAGTCAAAGTGGCGAACAACTGTGTGGTCCTGTGATAAGGGACAGTGTCACAATTTGTCTCCTTCCCTTCCCACAGATCAATTCTCATGGGATAAGGGCCAGGCCACAACAGCTGCAAATACTCCAAAGACATTCTTTAGTGTAAAGAAATTCTCAGCAAATATGTAGAACAGAGTTCTAAGCATCCTTTGAGAAAGAGCTAGATACAATGATTATTTACTTGGATGTTTCATGTTAGTTTTATGTGTTCTCTTCGTTCTAAATATTAGTTTTAATGAACCCAATGTTTAAGTAAAATTAAATTATATATTCAAAACTGAGAGTGATAGAGGTGAATATACTCAAGATGTACTAAATACATTCCTGAAAACAATGTGATGAAGCACATTAAATTGTTTTTTAAAGGAGGAAAGATTAGAAAGGAGATAAGGAATAATAGTAAAGGGGTAATTATGATCAAAGTACTATGCATGCATATATGGAACTATCACCATGAAACTTCTTTGTATAATGCATGTATGCTAACAATGAAAGAGTATTAACAATTTCCTGAAAACTACAAGAAAACATCTGAATAATCCAAGAAATATTTTTAATCTGTACCTGGATTATCTTTTCATGCACAATGAAGCACTTCATCCACTTAGATATGTGATTGAGCATCTATGGCTTTCCAATCTTCCCAAAGTAAATAGTTCAGCCTAACTAGTGAATGATGACTAATGTTGAGCATGATTATGTCATGTGAAGAGAGAGAAAGAAAAGCTTAAAAATACAAGTCATGGGTCAGGTTTAGGTGGTTCATGCTGAGATCTCAGGATCACAGTTCAATGTAAGCCTGAGCAGGAAAGTCCATTAGACTCTTATCTCCAATTAACCACAAGAAAACTAGAAGGGGAACTGTGGGTCAATGTGGTAGAGCAATAGCCTTGAGAAAACAAGAGCTCAGGAATAGGGCCCAGGCCCTGAGTCCAGGTCCCCACAACCTACCAAAAAACTACAAGTTATGACTGAAATTATGTTAATGAACATTGATAGAGTAAAAGGCTAGAAATTCCAAAGTACTTCAATTGGTATGTAAGAGTACTGAAAATATGAGGAATTTTAATCATGTTTTTATGCAGTGTTTTGTTTCAGATATTATGTTTCTTTACATAGTTAAAAACATAACAAATTTATACAAGAATTTTCTAATACTGTGAGTGAGTAAGCATCAGCTCTACAATAAAGTTCTCTGTGTTATAACCAGCTGGGAAGAAGTCATTGCGAGCAGACTCAGGGACTTCCACTCTATTGAGGACAATGTACTGGGTCTTAGTCTTTTGATTAGGAAGCTATTCTGTTTAGGCTAGAGAAAACATACATATTTTTGTCATTCGTGGGTCCTGAACTCTGGGCCTGAGCACTGTCCCTCAGCTTTTTAGCTCAAGGCTAGTGCTCTACCACTTGAGCCACAGCGCCACTCCCGGCTTTTTTCTGCTTATGTGGTGCTGAGGAATCGAACCCAGGGCCTCATACATGCAAGGCAAGCACTCTACCACTGAGCCACCTTTCCAGCCTGAAGAAATACATTTTTAAGCAAATGTTCTGACACTTTGACTTGATACACTTGGTCTAGTAAGCAGAATGAAATAAAGTAGAAATGAAGGAAAAGAACCTACAATTTTATAAATCAGATCATACCCACACAGAACACTCTTGTGTCACCAACGAAACATTTACACTGACCCACCATAAACATGCTTCTCCTCTTCAGCTATTTAGTTCTTCACTTCTTGAGCTTTCAGATCAATCAGTTATGGGGCTCATTTAGGCTGTTTCTAATCTGTATGAAAATATTTAAGGGAGAAACATTATATTTTTCTGGTCCTTTTGTTTTGTTTTGTTTTGTTTTTGGGTCCGGGCGTGGGGCCTGAACTCTGGGCGCTGTCCCTCAGCTCTTCAGCTCAAGGCTAGAGCTCTATCATTTGAGCCACAGTGCCACTTCCAGCTTTTTTTTTTTTGCTTATGTGATGCTGAGGAATCGAACCCAGGGCCTCAGGCATGCAAGGCAAACGCTCTACCACTGAGCCACCTTCCCAGCCCTTTCTGGTCCTTTTGTGAAATAACACAGCTTTTTAGCTCAGATATACCCATCATAATTCTCCAATTATTATACTATCTAAAGAACAGATTTTTATCTTAAAGGCATTTTAATATTTTACCAAAGAGGCCTAACAGAGAAGCATCATTAGCTAGTGCCGTTTTCCATTGTCATGAGTATTGAAAATAGACACGGTTGTAAAAAACTGAAATATAAGACAGAAATAAGGTAGAGACTACCACAAGGGAGGAGAAACTTATTACAGGAAAAGGATATGGCTACAAATGAAATTATTCTTCAAATACCATTCAACCAATCTTGTTGCTCCTGGTTGAATAAAAGATACAATTTTCAAAATCAGACCAATAGGGATTTGAAACTCTGCGTCTAGTGATCTGTCTCAATAGTGTGCATCGTCCACTGTCTATCGGGGAAAGTAACATATATTTTATGAAAAGATTACACTTGATCATTGTTAATTACTGTTCCCTATCTTTTGGTTGCTTCCTGCTTCTTTTTTCTTTCTGTGTTCCACAAACTGATACTTGCAATGCGTTTAAACCTTATTATAAAGTATCTCATTGCCATCCCTGGCTCTCTTGATGCTCAACACCATCCTGGATCCTAGGAATCCTACTTTCTGCCTTGAAGAGAAAATCCTGGTTTGTTTGTAATTTCCTGAGCAAATAAATGGCACAGAAATTCTACTTGTATGCTTCATGGGTTTGTATGCTCAGTGCATCCAAATCTGTTACAGAAGGTAATGAGCTCCCCAGATGTGGCCTATAAGAGTGGAGCCACATGCAAAAACCAGTAGACTAATGACTGCCTCATCACAAACATCACAAACTCCCAGATGAGGCCCATAATACTCAGTGGGCAAAGCAAAGAGCTGGGGGGGGGGGGGGGCTCAGTAGAAGTCCACTGATAGGCACTGTGAAGGAATATGGAATGTTGTGTCAGCAAGCTGTCCCAAATTTAAAAGTTTACTCCACCTGAAAACTGTCAGAAATGTCGACGCTTAATTAACTGCACATACCTCTTTACAAAAGAATAGCAAGAAGCCCTAATTGTTGTTTTTTGCTTGTCACATACAAATTGTTTGGAAATTCCAAATTCCAAAACATTATTAAAAAAGAAATCTTCCAAGAGTGTATGGCAAGATAGAATCAGGAAACAAGCAAATTGACATTTTAATTCTTTAAACTTATTTTTATTTTCAATTCTGCCCATTTGAATAAAAGTAAATGCATAAACATCATGTCAATTTTTTTAAACTGATATTTTCATGAAGTCAATAAATTTTTCCCTTAAGGAGCCATCAAGATGTACCTTTTCTGGCACCAGAAAAACAGTTGCTTTTTACCATTCCAATTGTAGAAGAAAATTGAGTTTATTTATATGTAATAATAATCCAGAAGCATGCTCTAACAACATTTAGTCCACACTCATTATTTCTGAATGTGTTTTCAAACATGAATAATTATAAAGCATAAGTCTAGTGGACTATCCAAATCAAAAAAGTTACTAACAAAAGAATTAAGATACTCTGATCATATAAAATAATATTTATCATACTGAACTCCAGGAAATGAGAATGAGGGTTTTTTCTCTGTTGTTGCATCTGTTTTCTTTTTGTATTGTTTGTTCATTTATGTCTTTGCAAGAGTAAGAGGGACACAGAAATGAAGGGACAAAGGGTGAACAAATATAGCAGTGTTACTCACCAGATACTATGTTGAAAAGGAACTGTATAGCTTGTGGGTCGGGACAGGAGGAAAAATTAGAGAGAATCAAAGAAGGGGTGACATTGTTCAATAAGAAATGTACCCTTTACCTGACTGTAATTGTAACCCTCTGTATATGACCTTTACAATAACAATAAAAAATGTAAAGGAAGAAATAAAATAGGTGGACACTGTATTCCTAGCTACTCAGGAGGCTGAGATCTGTGGATCTTGGTTCAAAGATAGCCAGGGCAGAAAAGTCCATGAACCTCTTATCTCCATTTAACCAACAAAAAGCCACAAGTGGCACTGTGGCTCAAGTGGTAAAGCGCTAGCCTGGACCATAACGGCTCAGAGACAACATCTGCCAGCTCCAGGACCAACACAAAAAGAAATAACAAATAAATAAATGAATAGATAAATATGTCACTTCTGAGTTTTTTAAAAAAGACATGAAATCAACTTTGTCCTTTGCATTTCAGATGCCAAAGAAACAAAATGTAATTCTCCTGAAAGGAGAACTACATTTACACACTCACACACACACACACACACACACACACACACACACACACACACACACACACACACACACACACATATATCTTAGTGCCTGGATATGCATGCCAGTAACTTACAGGATGCTCAGCATGTGATACACATGATAAAGCATTGCTATACCAGAAATAAGCTCTTCTCATATGTGACCATTCAATGAGGAGAGTGTTGTGGATAACCCAATTTGAGAAAGCGATGTTACAAGATCAGATTCTATTCTTAGGCTTAGTTTTTCTAGACAGATGTTGAAAAGCCATAAAGAGGATTTTAAAAGTGTTATTACTGGTAAATTATTGCACCCTTAATGTGGTCCGTATTGTGGCAATAGAAGCTTCAGGGAAACATCTTTTCTTTCTGTCTCTTTTTCTCTTTAAACTTTATTTATAGCCTTGCAAAAGACTAGCATTCACATAACCCGCCTTTGCAGGCATGCCAGAAGATTAATGATATCGCAGTGTTCTTGAGAACAAAAATGTGTCTACCACTGTGTTGAATAATTTCTCAGTTCACACATTAAAAGTGAGATGAAGCCTACTTTAGAAAGCAAGGACAATGTGTCACAAAGAGTTACTTGGCTTAAAGACATACCCCGTATTGCTATCCTGAATCACAAATTGTTTTCATGAATGTTATCTTGAGAATAAGAAAGCTTTTTATCACCATCACTTTTTTTAAAATTTTACATACAGCCTCAAAATTTGACTTAGTCCAGCATTTTTTCTTTATACAATCTGTTGCTGGTAAGAATTGAGAACTTAGAGAAAGTTGTACATTGTGACCTCTTATCTCTTCTCATCTCAAACTTAGCTAACAAGACAGAATGCTATTTTAAGGCTTAAGTACTATAGACTACTCATTTTTGTAAAACTCACTCTTTACTAGTTTATAGTAGTAGCAATAATAACTTTGCTTTTGTTGAAACTTCATGTCATGTCACACAACGTACAAAGGGTTCATCATACATTATTTAATTTAATCCTCCTGATGGTTCTTAAAGGTAATTGCTTCTCAGGTGAAGAAGAAAATTTCTGGTTAGAGATATATCACTTACTCTAAATACCCCTATACCTTATGACAAAAACCACAAGTCAAATCCAGGATTGGGGACCTTCAGTCACATTCTTAACCACTACAACACAGTCTGTCAGGCTTTTGGTGGCCTTTTTATTCTTGAGCACTGAGGTTTGAACTCAAGCCTCTCCATTTGCCAAGAAGATTCACTATTACTTGATCCATTCCTCCATCCCCTTTTGCTTTGGTTATTTTTCACCTGGGCTCATATTCTTGCACTAGACTGGCTTCTGACTGTGATCCTCCTATCTACTTCTTCCACATAAGTTATGATTTTGGGTATGTATCACCATGCACATCCTCGAGCTATACTTACTCAACATAAACTTTTACCCAAGTTCACAATATTTCCACATTCTTTATCCTTTCTAGCCATGTCACTATCACATTTAAGTATTTACTACGTTCCTATAACTGCTAGCGGCTGTGGGGTTATAAATAAGTAAAACACATTTTCTCTTAAAATGTGGCAGGACTATGGAGCTAACCTGAGAATTCTCAGGCTCAACTTACTCTATATTGAAGATCTGCCTGACAGCATATAAAGAGTAAAATTAATTCACTTCATATTCTCACAGAAAATATGTAATTACATGTGACGTAGCTGTTTATTATTACTTCATAAGTATTATAACATTTATTAATTTGGCATCGATTTTATGATTTATAGTGTATACCTAATACATATATGCATAATACAATATATATTCCAGAATCCCAAAATATTATAGAATCCAAAGCACATAACTTCACCATACAATGAAAATTGGAGGAAAAATCTTGGGATATTTATATGAACTAACTAGATGAAATGAAACATCATGAACAAAGCTACTGACATATAAAAAATATGTTCTATGCCAAGAAATGTCAAATAAATTGCATGATTTAAAAAGTGTATTCAGACAATGTGAGAGAGGACAGAGAAGAAGACCTGTTCTTTATATTTTCTCTAAAATATAATACAAATTATAGATGATGTTGTTTTTTCAGCTTCTTTTTTTTTTAGAACTGGGTCTTGAGCTTGCAGCCAGGTGCTCTTGCTCATTTTTTTTTACTAAAAAGATGTTGCTTTTTCACTTGAACCATATCTTCAGTTCCATCTTTCTAATGGTTAATTGTAGATAACATATATAACTATAACCAAGATACAGATTTCTGTATTTCTGTGAATGTATACTCATCTACATATATCAAACAGTGAGATTATATATGCATGTTATATGTAAAACTTTAACATGTTCTCCACAATATGGAATATGTAAAGAAGAAATGAACAAATTCTGTATTAGAATCATTAGACCTTTGAGGACAAAATGACAAAAAAGAAAACTTCTGAGATTGAGTGGAAAGATTTGAAGAGAATAACAAAAACTAAGGGGGGGGGGGAATGACCTTGAGCTTGGTTTTAAATAATTCTCTTCAAAATACTTAATGTGTTTAAAACTCTATCTGCTTTAGTAACTTGGCTTAACTGGAGAGGAAGATTAAATAAGTAGCAAGAGACAGAAGTCACTAAATTAATTAGCTTTTAAAATTCTAGAGAGGCAATTCTGTTTGATATTAGCAGTTAGAAATGGGCCAACTGAAATGATAAACAAACTAAACAATACAATACTGGTATGAGACTACATTATTTAAGGACCTTTGTTCTCAATGGAAATGGAATAGAATGGGCTTGAAGAGTTTATCACATAAATGAGTATGTTCTATGTAAATAATACTTATAAATAATGTGTTACTATAAAACAGAGGCAAAGACTTAATAGATAAAAAGGCAGAAAAAAACTGAGAAAAACAATTTTGGAGCAAATAGAACAATGTAAACTTTTTAATTCAGCCTAAAATAAAACAATAAACAGAACATTCTAACTCTGGCCAGTGAAGATTTGAGTTGCATCCCAATGTCTAACCGTTTGGGCTGTCAATGACATCAATGTTTAATTGTGATGTCAGTGTAAGTCTCTACCTTGACCACTATCGATGTACACTTGGTCAATTTGTACTGGTATTTTAATAACATTCAAATTTCCTCTTTAAAGAAAGGAAAGTTATAAACTTTTGCCCATTTCTGATTCTTGATTTAAAAGTCTTATAACCTAATATATACACATTCACATAGTTTTATACTACCAGTTTTATGTAGTTAGCATCAAGCTTGGTTTGGGGAGTTAAACCTTGAAGAAGCTATTCATGGTCCTTGGCTTCTTGGAATTTAGAGTCTAATAGAGAAGTACAGGAACAATTCCAAGTCAACATAATGCGTGTTGTGATGGGAAAAGTAGTATCACGAGAAATGTTGAGACGTGTCTCAGAGGAATCAATCAAGCCTATAAAAGCTTCCTATGGGAAGTAGAAATGAAACTAAGAACAAACATAATTATCACCTGAGGTAGAGAGAGGTAGGGAAGGTAGGAAGCATTGTTGACAGGAGAAACAACATGTGCAAAATGCCAGAGATAGAAAGGCACGAATTCTATTGGAAGTAAAGAAATTGGAGAAACTGATGCCAGATCACGCAAAACTTTCCTTTAAAGAAACTGAATATCTTAAAGCTGTGAGAGAGTATGGTTCATTTTGTTTTGTAGAACCATCTTTTTTTTTCTCTGTAGAGATCTGAAGTCAGTAGTTGAGAAAGAAAAAAGCAACTATCAAGTCATTAAGGCAGGCCACAGACAAATTAGGCAAGCATAGTAAAATGAAAATAAAATCAAGAAAATGTTTAGCATGAAAAATATATGGGATTTGATATTGCATGTGCATAATTTGGGTGAGAAAAATATAATCCTCACATTTGATAAACAATGAGGTCAGTTTTTTGTGCCATTCTATGGGGGAGTGTTGGAACAGGAAAGACAACCATGTTAAATGTGAACCATACAGTACAAAATTCCATTTAGGCAGGTGCATATGGAGGTCTGATGTTTAATAGTGAAGGCTGGTTGAAAGGGAGTAGAAGATATCACTTGATAGTTTTTTTTTAAAAAAAAATGAAATTCTAAAGCCAAATGGAATAAGCCAGACAGAAAGACAACAAAATAACTAAAAAAAAAAAGGCCTAGGAATCAATGGCAGAGAAAGCTAATAAAAGTAAGATGAAAGAAAAGTTTTAAAAAGAGGCAGGGTCCATCAGTGTCTATCATAGTTGAAAAGTGAAACAGTCCAGGACCGAAAGAGAATCCATTCTCTTTACCAGGCAATTTGTTGACATAGATGTCTAAGTAAAAGAACTATAGAGCAGAACTCAAAATACCATGTGCAACAACAATAATTCATGCTATAAAGTTGCTATTATGTAGGGGCATAAACATGTAAATGTGTGTGTTCACAAAATATATACTCAGTCTCATTTAATCATAGTAGCATTATTAAGGAGTGTCCTTCTTTTAGTGTCACAAAGCTAGTAAGCCGTAAAGCTGGAAATTGAAATAGTAAGCATAGGAGGTGACAGAATAAAGAATGGGAATGCAGATAACTCCTTCCAACAGCATAGCTGTGATTTTCTCACAGAGCTTTGCCTGGGAAGATTGTCTGCTTATCATGTGCAAGCAATCTGGTGAATGCTACTATGACTGAATCTCAAGAGAAAATAAACAGCTTATTTAAGAATCTCTTTAAAAACAGTATTGAGTTCAGGTGGCCATGGTAACAACATGGAAATGTTTGTTTAATGTACTATCACCTTGACTTTTAACAACAATTAAGTATTTGTCATTGTCCAATAGGTTTAAAATTCAACGACTCTTTGAATGCAGCTACTTCAGGAAACCTTCCAATCTAGTTCTCCCAACAGGTCCAAAGAAGTAACTAGAATCATAAACACTGCATTTTAAATTCATAGTGTGTCTTACAATGTATCTATTATATACCTGCCCTATCAGCTTAGAAAACTTTCCTTCCAGAAATGTTTTTGTAATGCCAGGATGTGTTAGCCAATCCGCTCCTTTTTGAGAAGGTAATTAAATAATGAATGGTCAAATAAGTTTCAGAGTATAAATGATAGAACAACTTTTGTGAAATAAAAAACAATTCCCCAGGGGGGAGGCTGGGAAGAGATGTGAAGGGTAAACAAAGGAGGAGGCTGCAATGCTTGGTAAGAAATGTACGCATTATCCTGCCCATGTAATTGTAACCCTTCTGTACAGTATGTTCACAAAAAATTAAAATTAAAATTAAAAAAAATTCTCCAGACATTTTTCTTAATTTCCAAACACTTAATGGGTACTGCACTACATGCCTGATGATACTTTATAATTCTGCCATGGTTGGCAGAAAGCGCACAACAAAGTATTTGTTTTGTTGAAGTATTGCGTTTGTTTGGGGGTTTTTTGTCTGACTTTTCTGGTGTCTGCAATTTGTATGGGAGGAAAATCATAACTATAAGACCTGTTTTTTTATTAGATTTAGAAACGCAAGATGATCACTGAAGTGAAAAAGATATGGAAGATTGTTGAAATTGTTCTACATTAGAAACTGTAAAAATGTGTTGCACCCGCTGTTCAGTTACCATCATCATTCCAGTTTTCAGTGGAGTAGTCAGCTTTCTGTATCTTTATTTATCATTAAAAATTCAGGGTTGAGGTTGTAACTGAGTGGTCAGTCACTTGTCTGGCAAGCCTAAAACCTGAATTCAATATCTAGCACTGCAAAAAATGAATACATGAATAAAATTTCATCTCCAAAAAGAAAAATCAATAGTGATTTCAGTTACCTCAAGAATTTTCTATGGCTAAAACTGCCTATTTTCAATCATTTAATTTCCCAAGGACAGTCTCATGAACTTTAGAGTCAGGTTAACTGGCCAAAGACACCCTAGTCTCTCCTTAGATCAAGAATTATTTAAGGAAGATGGGGCACAACTAACAAGATATTGAGAAAAACAATGACTTGTTTTTTAACCACAAAGGGCATAATAATACACTGCTGTGCCAAGTTTTTGGAGGAAAGTTAAGTTTGTTTCCAGTATGCTGATATGCTACATTGGCCATGCCAAAATGAGGTTACATTGTCCCTAGGATAACCCTGAGATTCATAAGGGACAGGGCTTTAAACCCCTCTCTCTATTCTACTAAAATCCAACATGTCACCTCAGAGAAGGATTATAGTGCTCTTTGCCACTGACGAGAGACACATTAGAGTTCATTTTCAACATAGTGTCTTGTACATCTTCTTGTTATAATGAGTCAACCTGTATCCTTATTTCAGCTTTTTGTTATTTCCTTTCCCCTCTCCAAATTAGAAAAATGTATATACAGGATGCAGGCCACTGGAATCAAGCAGGGTGGGGGGGAGGGAGCTGGAGATGGGGAGGGAAGGGATGGTAGGGGAAAAACAAAGGATGGGGTAACAATGCTCAATAGGAAATGTACTCATTACCTTACTCAAGTAACTGTAAGCCCTCTGTACAGCATCTTTCAATAAAAATACATATATTAAAAAAGAGACATCGGCCTGTGTTTGGCTGTAGGCTTTATTATAGTATTGTACATCTGAGTTTTTAAAGGTTACCTTTCCCAAATTAAAGGAAGAGAGAGGCAGATAATGTAAGGGCTTTGCAATGCTGACTCCAGTCTTGCTTACATAAAATGCTTTAAGTTTCTTGGGTAATAATCTGGTCAAATTCACCAAACATTGAAAATGGTATTGGAGAATAGAAGAAGGGGAACATTTTTCTTTCTTTGTATTTCCAGAATATGTGATTACTTTTCTGATATTGTTTTCATTGTTTTTTAACCCCTTCTCTCTTTTCCACTTACCAACCTCTCTCCTCTTAAAAGGAAAATATTTAAGAATTATTACCATGGTTACGTGATCCAGTGATACCTTAACTAAATCCTGTAGTTCTGATAATCACTACTAGATTCAAGAATAATGACCCAGGGCATCGTGTACTTTATAAGGGTTTTTATTAACCAAACATATGGAGAAATGACAAATATTGCCCATGGTTTAACCCAAAGTGTAATTAGGTTTTCAATAAAATTATCTCCTATACTGATTTTATTCCTGAGTCAGTAATTTTATCCCTGATCACACAGTTTGACTCTATACTCAATTCTTTTCTCTTCTAATTGATACACTTTGAAGTTCTGAGTCTCAGACCAAACTATAGAGAGATACAAAGCACAATAAACGTGTGCATGGGGGAAAAGAAAAAATAAAACATGTTTATATGGTACCTCTTGATAAATGAGGGGGTTGATATTCAGTTTTCTTGCCTCATAGCTTTTATCTGCCTCTTACATTAGTGACGGATTGATCCCCTTTCGGGTTTTTCGCTAGTAACCATCCATCTTATCTATGAGAATATGACTTCAGGATCCTAAATTGGCTTTAGTTCTTGCACTAAAAAATTGGCATGGCACACTACTTTTCAAAAAATGATATATGCAACCAGAAAGCAGGAACCTCTAAGTCTACATTATTCACTCATTAAAAACAACTAATAATCTATTTTGGCTCACAAAAGCTTCATATTCCATCATCAATTTCATCTTCCATTTTCTAAACTACTAGGTGAGCACATTGAGCAAGACTGCAGTTGGCTGATGCTGACTCTAGCAAATTGCCATGTGCACCAAGTTCATTGCTTACTTCTCCCTCCATCCTTTTTTTTTTTTTTTGGTTGCCTTGTCAATTTATAACAAACAGTTGATTTTCAAGTGTACTATACTGTTATGAATCACAAAGCTGGTAAGATAGCAACAACATACACTGATATGGTCATCAATATTTAAAACAGTCTAAGTATCCAATTGTGACTGTCCAAAATATATGCAAATTCATCTAAGGTCTTTTAACTCCTAGAGAATAAATAATCTGTATCTAATAATAAGATGTTTAATTTCTTTGAAAATAAGATTTTATTTTAAATTTGAATATTTTACGTTTTTTACTAAGCCAGGACAGAGTTATTACAAGATAATTAGCCAGGAAAAGTACAAGACTACTTCTTTGCAAAAACACCATTCACGTCAGCAAGGCATTGCTTCTAAGAATGAAGGTCAGTATGGGGGGAAGTTCTGAGTTTATTGTTACTCGTTCTACATGCCTCCCCCCCCCCCAAAATAATGAGGACTGGACATCTAGGCGTGAACTGATGAGTTTTGAAAATGCACATTGCCATTGTTTGGTCCCAGCAATCTATCTCTTCCTCATATAGAACAACTCATACTCTTGCTAAGGCCGGAAAAGTGAAGCATCAGAGATACTTCTTTCCAATAAAGTAATTATACTCCATTAGCTGTTTTGCTGTTGCACGTTTTACCACAGATGACTCCTCTTTAAGCTGTCTTCCCATGTGTGGCCCAGTGATAAATTTTATCAGTGGTCAGCGGGACAGGGTTGGAGGCTGGACAGTAACACAGTGGCTTTTTATCTGGCTTAGTTCCCCCTGTCTTGCCCCCCACCCAAAGCAGCATTTTCTTGGTATAATTTATGTTGTGGCATTGCTGTCAGTAGATGTGGTGTCAGCAATTTGCGTTCCTAGTGGAAGTTTACATGGAAATGAGATACATAGCCACAGAATAAAATTAAGGGTGGGATGAACTAATGACTATGGTACCTTGCTTGCTCGTACCTTAAATAAAACAATTTGAAGGGAGTTGTCTCTTGCTGAGAAACTGCGTTTTCCAACTTTCAAACACTAGGGCAAGCAATAGGTAATAATATGTACAGTGCACACATTCACAATTAAAGCTAATGTTGTATCAACACTGTTAGAAGTTCCCAAACTCCTAAAGCATTATAACATTGGCATCACTAAAAATTTAAATTAAAATGATAGCTTTTAGAGCCTAAATTCGTAATCAAAATGTATGGATTTATACCTTAGAAACATTGGTACTGTGACATATATTTTTGTAAAGTTAAAAACTTCAGCCCAGTGTACATTTTAATGGAGAAATCATTTTACTGAATAAATATTCTTTGTCCCCATATGGTTTACCATAAAATTATTTTCAATTATCCCATTGCAGTATATTGAAAGAATGTAGAAATAGCTTCATGCTGCATTAGAAACAGAATAAAGGCATCTTTTACAACTTCTTAGCAAAAGGCTTCCAATATAGTTTAAATGCTTGAGTTCTTTAGCTTTCCATTTGTACTTGTGAAAAAGGACTTTTACAAGATGAGATGCTCATTCATTCTGAGGTACCACAGACAGGAAGAGAAACACAGGTAGGAATTTTCTGTGCATCTGCTAGCCCTGTGTTCCCATGTCATTTTTTCCTCATAAAATATGTCCCAAGAAAAGAAGCTGCACATAGGCATCATAAATCTTTGAAACAGTTTCACTGCATTACCATAGGCATCTTACTGCCACTGCATAAGCAACTTATCTTCTTATATGCATTTAAAAAGTATTTTTAAAGTCCTAGTGGCATTAGCTAAAATTCCCTAGTTGGTCTATTTATCATATAAATGATGTCGTTGAGTACTTTGTAGTAAAGTCTATCAAATCTGAAGTGATAGTTATTTTATGCACAAAAGTGTTCAGAAAGTAGAACTACTTCCATGGATGATTCCTGAGTTTCTAAAACAATTTCAGCAAAAATAATCAGCAAAACAAACAAACAAAATGTGTACTCCATCTGTGAAAACTTACAGTCCTTTTGAAATAATTAAGGACCTGTCCTTAGTGGTTTTGATTACAGAGGAATGTTTTGAACTCAGTCCCTATATCCAGCATGAATCAATCAGAGTACTACTGGGATTCTGAATAGACAGCAGAGCAGTGTCTATAGCTCACACATACCAAAATGCCAATATATGTATTCAGCTTTGTAAATATGTCTTTAAAAATACCTCACCATATTTAGCCACTCCTAAATATGTATTTACACAAGTCTACACACTGTAAGTGTTTACCTGGGAGACAGGAAAAGTCTCTCTGGTAAATAATATGGGTTTTATAGCCTTTCATGAAGGAATTTTTTGTTTGCTATGTAAAAAACTCAGCTCCTCTCAGTTATAATTTAATAAAAATTTTCATTCCCTATAAATTTATGGCATAGCACTTGAGGTAAAATCTGCAATGCTGTGTGTGTGTGTGTGTGTGTGTGTGTGTGTGTGTGTGTGTGTGTGTGTGTATGTGTTAAGACAATTTAGGGTCCTTTCTGGGTACAAAATATCTCTGGTTGATTTTACTAAGGGCTTTGAAAAGTAGAAAACATAGATATGATGTCTGAAGAGCAAATAATTAAACATAATCTGTCAGGTATATTTTAGAGGAAAGGCTATCAAGTACTTACCTATTTACTCAGATTTTAAAAAACAAATAATGGCTAGGAAAGTCCATAAGTTTTAAATTGCTCTTCTTTAATTTTTTAAAGATTGTTTTCTTAATGTTATACTTTGTATTACGTGAGTAATTGTAGGTTAAAAAATCTCAACTGATAAGCAAAATGTCTAAATTCCAGATATTAACAAATTTTTTTGTTCCTGTCATGCTAGGCCAAGGATAGAATTTTTAATGTGTTTTCTAACTTGCAAATATACAGCTTTGAGCAACTTATACTGGCTTTTACTTTTGAATTTGTAAATTAGGATACCACCTACCTTAGAAATAATGAATGATGAATCCTTACTAAGATACAAAGTACTGAATATCAACCAAGTAAAACACATCTTCAAAAATATTTTTTTTCAAATTTTAAAATTCCAAAGTAAAATAGAACATGCTCAACTTCTTTTAAAAAGATATTTTACTGACAAGGTCTCAGAAGGGATTTACCATTCCCTTTCCTACATTTCCTTTCTTTAAAAAATCATAGACTTTGGAAAACACGAACATTCTAACTGCCTTCACTTTCCCGAACCCTCCTGGTGTCCTAGAAATAGACATTATTTGAACGGAAACCCAAAGGCAAAGGAAGGGGTGATATTGCCCAAAAGAGAAATGTCCACATTACCTGAACTGTGAAATGGTGGCTCCTTTAAACAATGCCAGAATAAGAGCAATAAAATTATATTTTAACATTTTAGAAGATCTATGGGGGTGGTGGGGAGAGATCACTCTTGGCATAAGCTCACTTCCTCCTAGAAACTAGGTATGCAGGATTGCCAACAGTTTCTATCTAAACCATTGAAGAGTATCCTGTCACCAATGGGTGCAGAGACCTACAAGAGAAGAACAAAGGAGAGAGGCTCCTTCTGTGATTTCAAAGGAGTTTGAAGAGATTACAGATTTACATTTTAAAGTTCCTCTCTTCTCTCTCTGTTCTAGGCATTTCAAATATTTTCTTCCATAATAATTCCTTGCATGGGTAATGTGCATAGAATGGATTAGTTTGATTTAGGGTTGATAAGATATGTGAACATTTTTCACAAATGGAAGTAAGGAAAAATGGCAGGCCTTCTTCAAGAGAGAAATATCTTAATTTCTTCATGGTCTCAATTATTTTGCTTCCACATAAAAAGTCAGTTTAAATGTGTCAATATAAACAGATATTTATATGCCTTCCTAGTTCTTTTCCTAAATACAGCTTTGAAGAATTTAAGTGTGTATGTGATTGAAATATAAAGAAGGTATGAACATGTTTGCATCCCAATTCAAATTCTAAATTTCTCTATTCATTCTCAAAATATTGAAGTATATATCTTATTACAAATGATTAAGACAATTCTTTTACTTATAAAATATGACTCATTTTACTTGAAATGTAGAAGAAATTTAAATAAAATAGTTTTCTTCATGAGCATGAAATAGAAGGGTTTGGAACATGGCCACAAATTTAAAGTTAGTCTAGTGAGTACTAAATATCTTACAGCTGCCTATTTTAAATATCAAAAATTTATTGCAAAAAAATAAATACCTGATCATATGTCCATACAGACCTTATACCTTCTCTGCTATGGAAGAGGAGCACAATTTACTATTTGTATATTTAATTCCCATTATTTAAAAGTATTTTATATCATCAGACATTTTCACAAAAGGAATAACAAATTCACTATCATTTCAATAATTGCCACATATATTAAATTCCTCATTATCTGAGTGTAAACCAACAAGTTCCATTGCAGATTCTAATGCACCAATAAGCGTAGCAGGTTAGAAAGACTACATCTATGCTCAGCAAATCTGTACTGGTCAGGGTGAATTATCTTCCCAGATTCTGCAAAATCTGACAGAAGAACAAGATCACTGAATCCTAAGAGACACGGCCTCTGTCTCTCAATGTCTCCCAAATAGGAGATTATAACTCTTTCTATTCATGTAGTTTGAATGAACCATTCTACACATTAAGTCTCAGGAGCAACTAGGCCAGTTTAAGTAACAGATTGCTTATGTGTGTGTGTGTGTTTGTGTGTGTGTGTGTATTTCTCTTCTCCCTCTTAGCCAGTTTTCCTAGATACAGATAAGTAAATTTGAATTTCTTTCTGGTAGGTTCTGGCTTGAAGCTAGAATAAGACTTTTAGAATTTTTGGTTTCAGCTTAACATCAAGACTCCCATTTGTTGAGGTGAGGAGATTTCATAAAGAGGGCCCTGGTAAAAAGAAGCCATGACATTGTGGGTGTGGATGCATACTATAAATCTTATTTGTACACTATCTAAAATCCTAGGCGACAGTCCCAGTCTAACCTGCATTAGTTAAATCAATTCTAGATACAGTATGCTTACATTCTAAGCCTACATAATAATACTACACAGAATTCAGCGATGGTAATAGGAGGTTATGGGGAAAACACAATTATATCTTACAGAGTACAGTTCAATGTACTAAGACTGGTTCTAAGACAAGTGAGAGAATTTAGAACCCTGAACATTTCTGAAAGACATTCAGTCAGAGTAGAATAGGTTCATTCTAGTAGGAAGCATCATTAAGTATATATGAAGGTATTTCTAGAAGTTTGCTGCACAGAGAAGTTCTATATTGCTTAAGAAGCAATTCAGCTGACTTGAAAGAACTCTGATGGCATCTAGGCCTAAGCTCAATGTTTCCTTGAGAGTTTTGATAAATGATCTTTAATCCTCTTCTCAAGGTTGAATTTGTATGACTATAAAGATGGCCTGATTGAGATTCTCACCTGTAGTCCTCAGAGTAATCTGAACTAGGTATCTATTTTGGTCTTTATAAGCATAGACTTTTTTTTCCAAGGTGGTTAAATTCTCTGTAGTGATTCTCTGTAGTGATTAAATAATAAGATGATTATTGTTATCTCATAGAATAGCTATAACCATAAAAAATTCCTTTTACATTTCTGGTATATCCTTTTACATTTCTGCCTAATGTTGCACCTATTATGCATAAGGATATAATGCATAGATATTCTGGCCTAAAAAGCCCACTCCCAGATGTTTTAGTGAGAATGCCACATTTTGGCAAACTTCAGATGCAATGAACTATGCTAGTAAATGTCAGTTACTTCTGAAATTGCTCCCCTTTTTCTTTTTATCGAAAGTGCATGCAGTTCTGTAATTCTGAAAATAATAAAAGACCTTATTGTGGAAATTACCATGAACATTAAATTTATTAACATCTTAGTATTAAACTTTATTAAATTTACATGAGATAAATAGGGAAAGCAAAAGCAAAAAAAAAAATCTTGAGCCCATGTCACTCTTTTTTTTTTGGGGGGTGGGGGTGGACCTGAACTCTGGGCCTAGGCGCTGTCCCTCAGCTCGTTAGCTCAAGGCTAGGCTTTACCACTCTCCATATCACTTTTAATTTCAAGATTCTTTCAATGGTATACTGTCCAGCTGATTACTATGATTTCTTTGCATGATTCCAACATCAAAGTACCAAAGTATAGAGACATTTGTCACAAGGACAATGAGAATCACTTGATCACTATGCTAAAGAAATGCTTTGCACTTTCCATTTATGAGAATCACACAGCTACACTCCAAATTCTGATTGTCAACCAAGAGATGCTTATTGTCCAAAAAAAATGTTGATGATCTCGACTAAATTAAGATGTCCAGATCTTTTATCAGTTACTCTGTATAACATAATCTATTTAAATTATGTTTGATTTTTTTTTTTTAATATTTAACCTAACCTCATGTAGTAAACTTCTCAACATGGCTATTTTATTGAAATTGGAGTCAAAAGCCTCTGACCTTATCAGTCTTCAACACAGGTACAAGAGATTGTTTATAAGGATTTCAATTTTTACCTTTTTGTGAGTTAAAAAAAAAAACTACCAACAGCTCTTGTTTCTTTTCAGGAACACATAATGTGTAATAAGCAGATAGTATTATGATTCCTAATGATAATATTCTGCTTCCCATAAAAGGATTAGATTTAACAAAACCATTTACTCTTAACTTATAGACTGGTAACTTTTTAAACATACAACAAAAATATTTGGTGTTATTTTCAACTGACTGCATTTCTTTAGGCAAACTGGTTACAATATACAACTTCATGCATGATACCATCCAAATTTTGTTTGACTTTGAGCCTGTGAGTAGCCAGAAGTTGGGGATGCATATTCCCAAATAGAGTTCTTTCAATATAGCCAAAATGGACAGGTACACAGAGTGGAGGGAAACCCGCCTCCCCCCAAAGCTTTAGGATAATCCCTGAATTCTTGTCCTGCCTTCATGAAATGATAATTTCCCTGAACAAGAGGCAAAGGACTTCACCTTAACATGCATTGTCTTCCTAATTTCTCGCATACAAACTCACAAGCAAGTATAACGCAATGTGTATGGAGAAGAAAGCCCTGATCTGACCACAAAGCAATTCTTGCACATGGGCAGTGGCTATCATCTGGCTCCTAGAAAGATTTACTTTGCATTAAATTTAAAGTAGGTATAGTAAGTGTAAGGTATAGTAAATAGGTAGGTTTCATTAGGTAGCTGATGAAGAGAACACCGAGAGCTATTCAGGCAGAAGAAGTTTATTTACCAAATTGCCCTATATGGTAGAGGGGCCTGGTGGAAAAGGAAGGGGCAACCACCCCTGGGCTAGGACTTATCTAGGCCAGGGACAGGAAGAGATGTGGCCAGGTGGGGGAAAGGTGTGGCCACACTGGATCTGGTCATGACCTCAGAGTCTGGAACCCTCCTAAGGTCAGATGGGAGACATGTGACCAGAGGTGCCCCAGGGGTGACCTAGCAAGAGCGGAAGGTGACTGCTTCCAGGTCTGCCAGTTACCTAGGTAACAGATACTGGGCAGAAACTTAGCCAAGAGGTAGGGAGGTGTCTCTGTCAGACCTTACATTCCAGCCTTTTGATAATTATGAAAAAAGGTGAAGATTCTCTCTGGCTACTTCCTGTTGGCTGAGATGTGGTCCCCTCTGGGAGAAGGCAGCAGGCAGCAGCTGTCACTTGGTAGGGATGAGTCCTTAGATGAAGTCTGGAAGAGACAAGTCTCTTGGATGAAGTCTGGAGGAAGCCTCATGAGGCAGAGAGGGGATGAGCAAAAAAAAAAAAATAATAATAATAATAATAAATAATAACAATAATAGAGAGCAAACAAATAGCAAGACAAAGGGTTTGGGGCAGAAAATTATCTCCTGCATTCCAGGCTGTCCTGGAGTTGGTGGAAATGTCCCTAGCTACTTCTGACATCTGGCAACTAGGTAACAAAGGCAAGAATGTAAATTCCTGTCCAGTTAAAAGGTAGACAGGTATGGACAGTAAGATGCCTTTGTCTCTTTGATCCTTCATTTAATTTAAATTTTTCCAGGTTTTTCCACCTTTTCTTTTGTTTCTCTCTCTCTCTCCCTCTCTCTCTTTCTTCTTTCTTTCTTTCTTTCTTCCTTTCTTTCTTTTTTATTTTGTCAGTTGTGGGACTTGAACTCTGGACCGGTGCACTGTCCCTGAGCTCTTTAGCTCAAGGAGAGTGCTCTACCACTTGAGCCACAGTGCTACTTCTGGTTTTTCTGGTGGTTAATCAGAGATAAGAGTCTCATTGTAGGACAGTTATGTTGAAAACAAACTTTACAACTTGGGGGGTGGGGGAGGGAGGAGTTGGCAAGATAGGGAAGGAAGGGATGGTAGGGGAAAAACAAAGTAGGGAATAACAATGCTCCATAGGAAATGTACTCATTACCTAACTCATGTAACTGTCATCCTCTGTACAGTATCTTTACAATAAAAAAAAAAAATTTAAACTGGGAGAGCATGAGGGAAAGAGTGAGACTTCCAAAAAATTTAAAACAAATAAATAAAAAATAAAGAATATGGACTTTCTTTCTCTGGGCTGGCTTTGAACTGCAATCCTCAGTTCTCAGCCGTCTGAGTAGCTAGGATTACAGGTATGAGCCACTAGTGCCCAGATCCATTTCTTTATAAATATCATTCTAATGGATGAATAAAATTCCATTGTATATATATACCAATTATTTATCCATTTATCGATGGGGGGGGCATGTGGGTTGATTCTGTATGATTATAAACTTTGAAATAAGTATGTGGAGTGATATGCAATTATATACAAATGTGTGAACTGAGATATAGTAGACTCAAGGTAAAATTCATATAGTGCAATTCCTTCGAAAGGCAAAGTCATCGTTCAATTAAACACCATGATGTGGGTACTTGAAAGGGGTGGAGTAGGGTCAAGAAGATAGGAGTAGGGTAATGAAGAGAGGAAAAAGGAAAGAATTCAATCAAGAACTTACAAAAGAGGTGTAGATAGGGGAGGGATGGGTGAGAATGTTGAAAGATCATTGTATTCAAAGATCATTGTATTCAAAAACTGCTGTAAGTGGAAATTCCTTTGCACAACTACTTAAAGATAATAAAAAAATAAATAAAATTTCTTTGTCAGGAGTTCCCATGGAGCACTAGCATTGGGTACATTGTATCCTCCTTGAACGTACAACCACAGAACAGCATGAAACCCATTCTTTGGCAAAAGGAGAATTTGATGTTAGCATTTTCCTAACCTGAAACATGATAAACGCTTTGGCCTAATATTAACAAGTAACCTGATATGTAAAATCACCTTTAAAAATAAAAACAAAGGGTTTGAGGAAAGTTGAGAATCTTACAAGAGAAGTAAGATTAGATAACAATGTTTTTTTTCTTTCTTGTGAAGAGTTATTTTAAAACATGGTAAGAAGCCTAAGGAGAAGAAACTAAAATATAAAATCAAGTCATCCACTCAAGTCTCACACTCTCAAGTGTAAGAAAATTCTGTAATAATTCTGAAAATTCCTGAAAAAATAGCTTATTACATAGTTCATATTACAGAGTTCAGCAAATGTTAAGCACCAAAGGAGGCACTAAAAATCTACAGTGTTTAACAGATTCATCCCTAACAAAAACCACCTCATAAATAATGGGGCTATATTATCTGGGTTGTGGAAAGAAAGTGCTACAAACATAGAAATACCTGTTTAAATCATGTGTGTACTCTAAATTACCTGGCACACTAAGAATAAAAAGAGTGTACCTCAAAGCCATCATGAGCAGAAAATGTTTGTAGGATCCCTTCTCACCCAATAACTGGCATGAACCTGTCATCCTAAACTATATGGCAAGATTCTGAAAATTGTGGTCTAGGCTACCTCAAAAAGGAATCTGAGATTCTGAGACATGAACATCTGTGATCTCAATGACTATGGTAAGCCTAAATGAAAAACAATGTTGAAGATGTGACAATAGTATTACACTATCCTGTCATGCAGCTCTGGGTTCAAACACCAGTACTACCAAAAATAAAAATTCAATAGAAATGTGACAAAAAAAAAAAAAAACCATTAAAGCAAACAAATATTGCAGAAAAATCTATTATATCAATTTTATTTTTTCTTTATATGTGTGTATGTGTGCGCATGTGCTATGCATGCTGGGAGCAGAGCAAGACAGAGGGAAGGTGGGAGAAAAAAGGAGGGGGAGAAAAAGCCAGTTCTGAGACTTGAACTCAGAGCCATGTCTCTTTCTCTCTGCTTTATTTTGCTCATGGCTTGTACTCCACCACTTGAACCACATCTTCAATTTCAGCTTTTTACTTGGAGATGATCTCTCAGATATTTTTGCCTGGGCTGGCTTGGAATCCTCATCCTCAGCTCTCTACCTCTAGAGTAACTTGGATTATAGGTGGGAGCTACCAGAGCCTGATAAGATTTTCTGGTTTCTTAGCATGGTAGTGGTTTTTCAATTTTACTTCCTTTCCTTCCTTCTACTGTTAAACTGTTTCACTTTTCATAGGTATTTCCTCATTTTCCCCTAAGGTCTGGATCATTGTTACTTCTCTTTCCTTTGCCCTTGAGCTTTTGATGGGAGGAAGATAGGAAGTCTTAGAAAAGGTTCATGTTAAGATAACACTAACATTGCTTCTGAACTAATGAGAACATCTTTCACTGAGCTACTGACATACATACCTTTACTAAAAAAAAAAAAAAAGAAGTGGGGAAAACACACACACACAAAACAGGACACCAGCCAGGCACCGATGGCTCACGCCTGTAATCCTAGCTACTCTGGCGGCTGAGATCTGAGGGTCGCAGTTCAAAGCCATCCCAGGCAGGAAAGTCTGTGAGACTCTTGTCTTCAATAAACCACTAGAAAACCAGAAGTGACGCTGTGGCTCAAGTGGTAGAGCGCTCACCTTGAGCTGAAGAGCGCAGGAACGGTGCCTAAACCCAGAGTTCAAGCCCCACGACTGACCAAAAAAAAGAAAAAAAACAGGACACATTGCCAATTGCCATCAATCTCAGGCATGCAGATCCTGGGAACAGAATGAAGAACAACACAATGGATCTGTGCTCTGAGTTTGTGGTACAATGTGGGCAAGGTACTTCATTATTTGTTGTCTAATTTAATTTTAAACTCTATTTGATTTGAAATTCTTGCTGCTTATTTGATTAAAAAACCTGGAGTTGTGTCACACAATACAGAGTTAAGACAGAGAGTATGTATCATCCACACAGGGTTAAGAAAAACACAACCCAAAAATGTGTACAAATCTTCCCTAAAATGCTCAAGACTCCAAAAGGAAATGAAGAAGCTGTCAATGGGCTGAAATTGCACCACTCAACCAGACTCAGTGTTTATAAATGAGGACAAGCCAAACCAATAATAATATTGTGGCATTGATTTTTTTTCATGGTCCAGCCACACCCACCTCATCACTTAATATATTTTTTCTTCTAATATGTATTCAATCCTTTTTGATGGCCTGGCTCAAAGCTTAGAAAATGGGGCCAAACCATATCCTTTGGTTGGACTCAAGCTTGGCTGGACTCTCAATGACTTTCGCATATTAAGAGCTACTCTCTCAAAAGGCCTAGTGTTATAATAAAGCTACCTATTTAGCAAGCAATAAGAATCACTTTCTCAATTGTGTCTATAGACGACTATGCTTCAAGCTTTATCACAGCATGCTAATTAATCCTTCCAAGATCACTTTGGAAGTACTTAGCCTAATTCCACTGTAAAGATAAGAGAATTCAGACAGGGAAGTTGATTGTCCTGAGTTCACAGAAGTAGTAAACACACTAGATGGTTAAAAAATATATATACTGGGACATGTTAAATTATACAGGTCTCTAGGCATTCACACACAGTGGGACCAAAAAAGGATATTCTTAGGCACCATGCCTATGTGCATCTGATCATATTAAATACTACTTATGGAAATGAACTTCAGGAAATGAGAACAAGAGGTTTTTTGGCTTTCTTGCTTTTTCTTCATTTTGTCTTGCTTGTTCCTCTGTCTTTGGGAGGGAGGGGCATAGAAATGGTGGGATGAACTTTTGGGCATTTACCCAAATGATCACAAACAAGGCCACACTAAAGCTACCAGCACAACTATGTTTATTGCAGCATTATTTACCATAGCTAAGATATGGAACCAACCCAGATGCCCCTCAGTAGATGAATGGATCAAGAAGATGTGGTATATATACACAATGGAATTCTATGCCTCCATCAGAAAGAATGACATTTCCCTATTTGTTAGGAAATGGAAAGGCTTGGAAAAAATTATATTAAGTGAAGTAAGCCAGGCCCAAAGAAACATAGGTCCCATGGTTTCCCTTATTTGCAATATCTAGTATAGGTATGAGTCAAGCGGAAAAAGTCAGAGAATGTGATGTTAGGAAAACGAACCCTCAAATATGTATTTTAATGTTTTTGTTTCTTTCATGCATGTGTTTCTAACGCATTTATAAGATTATTTCTTTGTTGCTTTGTATGTCCCTCCCCCACAGTGTAACCCCCGCTTTCACTATATTTGATGTCAGTATAACATGTGGAGGAGACGGGGACAAACAAGTCGTTTAAGGATTCAGGTGGACCTGTTGCAACAATGAGAAGTACAAAATGTCATGTCAAAACCAGCTTTACAATGTCGGTGAGTGGGGGAGGGGGGGTATGATTGGGTGGGGGGGAGGGGGGAGGCTGGGAAGGGAGGTGAAGGGTAAACAAAGGAGGAGGCTGCAATGCTTGGTAAGAAATGTATGCATTATCCTGCCCATGTAATTGTAACCCCTCTGTACAGTATGTTCTCAAATAAAATAAAATTAAATTAAAAAAAAAAAACTCAAAACAAAAAAAAAAAGAAATGGTGGGATGAAGGGTGAACAAATGCAGCAGTGGTACTCATTAGACCTTACATTGAAAATGAGCTATACAACTGTAGATAGATAGGGAGGGGAAAAGTGGGAAAGAGCAAAGAAAAGATGACATTGGTGAAAAAGAAATGTATTCTTTATCTGCTTTATCTGACTTATATAACTGAAATCATCTCTATATCACCTTTATAAAAAATAAAAAGTGAATGAGGACAAAAAGTAGTGAATAGCAGCAGCCTATGAATCTGACTACTACTTTCAATAATTTCTAGTTCACAGGGTTTTCTGCCATATGAGGCAAAATGGTAAGATTTCCACTTGTGAACACTGAAAAAGTTTTACATTTATGCTACTATGAAGACTTACTACTTTTTGAGAAGTCTGACCAGGAAATACATAGCTCATCTTCAAGTCGTTCAAGAAACCTAACATGAACAAACAAGTACCAAGTTACTAACCCCTTACCCTCTGACACCAAAACTCCTTCAAAGAGCATCAAGAAAAAGCTAGTATGATTGCATACCCACAGTCTATGTTACTATTTGATTTGAGATTGTGTATTTCTCTTTAAATATAGTCAATGTAGCCTGATGTACCCAGTATAGAAACATAAGGAGAGGTAGCACAAAGTGTGAACTACCACAGGTCAAACCCAAAATAGCCTTGGTCCTCTCATCCCTGAACTTCAAAGCAATCCTCATTTTCCTTGCCCCTGCTACTGTGGTGACTCTGCAGTGGTCAGAGGCCAAGCAGCCTGGGTGGTCCCCCTATACCCAAGCATGCTCTGAGCCAGGAAGCAACCACATGGCCTCTTATTGGGTGGGGCAGACAGGGAAGAGAAAGATAGAGCTGATAAATACACCCTAGCTTTCCCCAAACTCCCACTTGGGGAAAGTCAACTATATACAAGCTGACTGTGCTTATACACCGCAAAGCTTTTCAACAGTACAACATTGTCCAGTACAGCCTAGGTTGGTTTTCTTTTTTCCTTCCTATTAGAGAGTAGCACATGGGCGACCATCTCACATGTGGTGCAGAAATTAAGAAATTGGAAGCACAGGGACCCCAGGTACTGATTCTAGATCTTGCATTTAAGAACCAAACTACCTCAAGTTTCATGTCCATTGTGACTCCTCATTCTATGTTTCTCTGAGTATTGGGTGTTGGCTGAGTGTTTTTGCTTCCTGAAGTTGGGACAAATGCAGAATATTTCTTCCAGATCTCCCCATCATCTGACTGCTAGAAACAAGCAAAAGTCAGTCTTCAAAAGAATTCAACTACAATCCAATTTGTATGCTAAAAATCAGACAGGAGGTCTTGACGAGGCATAATTTCCCAGTTAAATTATGTCATTGTTCATTTGGATAAAACCCTTTCCACAATCTGAACATTACCCAGAAAGGCTAGAGAAAAACAACCATCACCCCACCAAGCTTTAGGGGGGAAATGTCTTTTGTTCATGAAACACACAAAAGAATCAATCCTCATATCAGAAGGGATACAATGCATTCTTGAAGATTTCTGAAAAATGTCTCTGGATATTCTAATACAAATTTGGAAGGAGGGTAGAAAACTAGTTTTTCTTTGAAACAGGAAAACGGATTTGGCAGCCCTGTCCAAGCGATACAAGTAGCAGATCCCACACTCCTACTTGTTAAATCTAGTTGGCTTCTTCCTGTTTCCTTTGTTGTGAGTTCCAAGATTCATTGTGCCCTTCCATCCTTTAAAGCTGTTGAATTTCTTGTATGGATCTGTGAAAACAAACAGGTCATTTCCAGATTACCAGCCAATAAAACTATATCTTGTGCTAGAGCTGGTGAGGAACACCGGAAGAGCAGGTGGTCCCCTGAAGACACATCTGGAAACACCCTTCTCTCCACAGACACATACAGCACTCAATTCCAGGCACAGCTCATTTGCCCTTGTAGTGCACTGAGTTGAAATGATTATACTACTTTTTCCCCCTAAATCTATGCATTGTATTTTTTTCCTCTGACATTTTCTTATTTGTAAAATTTTTGGTATATAAGAAAATAAACCCTTGGGGAAAAGCTGCAGGGGATTTAGCCATAAGTCCCAGGTGTATTCTAATTAGCTTTAAAACTTATTTAAAAAAAAAAAAAAAAACCTTCAAGTTGAAGACAGCTAAAGCAACTAGCAACCACAGCTAGGGCTAATTAACTCTTCTGGTAATATCTAGTGACTGGAAATCTTATTCTCAGAGATCCTAGGATGGTATAGTTGTCCAGGATTGTATCTACTCTTTTATCCTTTTAACGATTAATCATCTTTGTAGTGATTAACAAACTGAAATTATTTTTAGCTCTGGTTCTTATTTACTCTTTCTCTCTCCATGTATATATTCATTCTCTCCCAACAAACTCTTATCATAACTGCCTGAAATGTATAAAAGAGAGTTTCATCTCACTCTTCCCCTCATACTTGCAAACACACAGTAAACAGGGCAAGTGTATGAAAATATGTCTTTGGAATTCTGAATTTAGCAATTTCAAAAGAATGGCAGAATGAAAATAAAACAAGGGGAAGAGTATACCAAAGTCTAATGTCCCAGAGAACTCAGAATCTTAATTTGCCCCTCCCATGTTCCTCATCTCCCCAAAGGAATGCTATGTCCACTGAGAGCAATAATTTCATTGCTGATTTACAGGATAAAGAAAACCTCACCTGGGGTTACATGACTAGTGTTTATCTGGTCCCAGGAGAGAATACCAACAGATGTGTTAATTGTCCACAGCTGTCCGGTCTTCTAGTCTATTTCTGTATCAGCCAGCCAAGATCACAATAAAAGTGCACTTAATCCTACTGACTTCTCTCTCAGTACTCTGTGAAAATTTTCTTGTAGGGCAACCAAGTTTTGCCACCTGGTACATTACATGGTCTAAGAAGACTAGGCAGAAAACTTAGGCAAGAAATAATCATCTCAGATCTTATATTGATGAAAGAGAATTGTCTCAGAAATCCATGTGGCTGGCCTCCAATTCCTTGCATACCATTAAGTAGGTGCAGGCCTTCCTAGAAACCAGCTTCATCACAAGATTTAAGGGACAGAATTTCTAGGCCTTCTTCCATCTATCAGTATTCAGTGAAGGGATGTGTTCTTCTCATTGGCACTTTGAAGATAAGTAGCTGACTCAGAGCAGATCTAAAATGGAGGGACCAGGCTGGAGGAAACTCCAGTGTACACTTCACAGCCTAAGGGAATTTTCAAAAGTACATATTTACTACACTTTTTTCTAAAATCAAGGGGTTTTTGTGTGCCATTGTTGGATATAATACCTATATAAATAATACCATTTTCAAGCACATTAATTTCTAATCAGAAGGATAACTGGAGATTCTTTGGTACAACAATAAAGAAACTCTGAAAGTTTAAGTAAAATGAATATATATGACTACAACAATAGAAACACCAAATGAACATTTTACTCCTTATTTTGTGCCAGACACTGAGCTAGGGATTTCTGCATGTGTTATCTCAGCTTAGCATTATACACGCGCTCTGTCCTCTCATTCTGTTCTCCAATTATCCCCCCCAAGCTGGCCTGCCATCTGTCCACCTCCTGCACAGAGATGTTGTATGAGGCAAGACCTTTATGAATAGGCACACCCAACCAAGCCTTGTCCACCTGAGAAAGTTCCACAAGCTGAGTCTCATTTACACGCAGATCAGAAAAGAAGCACTCCATACTAGTTTAAATGTTTATCTGCCCTTTCCTGGTACATTCTTTTCACGTTTCCATGAGTATTTTGTCCATATAAGGAACAACACTTTAGTGTCTAGATCAATATCTGTAAAAGGCTTTTAAGCTATAATAACCATAGTCTTCAACACTCAATATAGTTTGACAAGACACCCCTCTATGCCAGAAGTCAGTGAATTCTTAGGCAGGGGTTTTTTAGACCCAGTCCTTGGCTACAAAATACTTTCAGTAGAAAGGTCCATAAACATTAAAGCAAGTGCCAGGGGGAAAGCACACACTGTGATACAGTTTGATAAGTCCAAGCAGCACCATCTTTATCATTACATTGCAGAATGGCTAACTAATGATTTGAAATTTGGCAGCCCATTAATCTTAATTTTGTAAACACTGATTTTTATCTGTGTTCACCCCTGATTTTGAATGGAGCTAAAATTAGTCTCAAAATAAAAAAAGAGTTTAACCTCTGTTTCAACTTCCTGCTCCTGGGTACTTTATTACAACAAACAGCTCTATCCTTGACCAGGGTCTAAAAAGAAGTCAGAAGAGTTCTGGGAATAATGTTCCCACCTTTCATCTTGTTCCACATGCTTCCCCTTTCCCTTCTGGGACATGGAACCGCCATTGACATGTAAGGAAATTCACTGGAGACTCAATTAAATCTACTAGAGAAGGGGAGGCATGCTTTACCTTTTCTTCCTCAGGAAGGTCTGCTTGCAGGACTAGTCTTACGGAAGAGGACTTTTGTGGAATGTGGCACAATACAAAACTAGGAGCCCAATCCTGAACTGATATGACAATTGCTGGACACTCTCAAGTTTCCCTAAGAGCTGCAAATGCCTGAAGCATCTCTCCTGCCAAAGGCAGTTTCTGTCTTCTGATCTTTCCTAAACTCTTTTCTGGCTTTTTGACCCTGAAAAAACAGTTTAGGGAAACAGATTTATTCGCCAGCCAGGTAGAAATCCCAGGTATGTTACATACAGCTGTGTGATCTCAGCTACATTGCATAA
Organism: Dipodomys spectabilis; assembly: GCF_019054845.1. Classification (NCBI taxonomy): domain Eukaryota; kingdom Metazoa; phylum Chordata; class Mammalia; order Rodentia; family Heteromyidae; genus Dipodomys; species Dipodomys spectabilis. Next base: position 14,692,188 of record NW_024870817.1, read on the forward strand.
GCCATCTGTGCCTTATATTTTTCCTATATGCAAGTTGAAGATAAGACAATGTCTATTTTTCCAGGGTGGTTGTGAAGATTATGCGAATTCATGTGCTTACATCTTTAGCACCAGGTCTAGCACACAATAGATTTTTAATGAGTTAACTACAAACAAAACCATGAAAAAAATATTCTGAGGAAATGTTACATCCTCAATTGGAACTGAAATTTAAGGATTGCCATCCTTATGTACCATTCTACTTTTAGGAACATTTCATCCTAGATTCTGTGGGGAAAATGAGAGAAAGAGAGAGAGAAATGGAGAAGAGGGGAGAGAGAGAAAGAGAAAGATTTTAATATCTTTACCCACTTGTTTCCATGTATTAACAGTAACAGTCTGCTTTTGATAACATAATACATACCAATAAACTCCATGTCATTCCTGCCTTCTGAAATCTACATGAGAGGATATACTCAATAAGAAAATAATCGTTTGTAAGATCCTGCTTACCAATAGTACTTGTAGTACTCATTAAATGGGTAGCACAGATAAGTTCTTTGAAAGTTGAGGCAACTCCTATCTGACAAAGTCTAGGAAGGATTCAGAGACCCTGGAGAGTTCAAGGTAGGTTTTCACATAGGCATATGAAAAAACAGAAGGACTGTATGTATGACTGGAAGAGAATGTCAGAAAGAGTGGCCCAGAGACTCGATGGAACAGAGCATGTGTAGTAGATAGGCTGAGAATTATGCTAGAACAAAGAAGAAAGGTTTTGGAACTACATCCAATGAAACAACAGTTTTAACAGCTAACAGCGTGTTCTCTGGCTATGGGGTGTTTGACTTTTAATTTCCTACTGTAGTCCAGGTATATGAGAAAAGTTTCATCTAGAACTGATAGTGTTTCATTAGAAATCATGTCATGCTGCAACCACTATCATCTAGATAAGAAAGACAAGAACGATTATTGATATCTTCTCAGAAGAATGAAGAATAACCTACACGGACTCCATCTAAAACTCAGGCAATGTCAACAAGAGAGATCAAGGAGGGAAATCTTAAAGACTGACACGATAAAAAAGGGATATATTTAAAATATGAATTTGGCAACAGATCACAGGATGATCTGCTCAAGGAGAAGAAAACCACTTTGGAGACTTTTGCCAGAACAAGGACAGCAACCAAGCAAGTATGCAAAAAAAGAACGCATTTTCAAGACTGCTAAGAAAAAACAATGTACTTAGCATAATTTCTTAAATTTTAAACTTCTTACCATCTCTCATTACCTTATATAACTGTAACCCCTCTGCACATCACCTAGACAATAAAATTAAATTTAAAAAATAAAAATAAAAAACAGAAAAAATGAACTAAGTTAAAACACTTTGATTCTCAAGAGCAGTACCATATCGTCTAGGTGTTGAATTAACAATGCTTGGTTTATTTCATCCATTAACAATATTTTTGTTTGTAGAGATCAAGGTAAGAAGGCATTTGACGGTGCACAAGTAGACTCTGACCTGTGGTGGATAAGGAACTATTTGGAACTATCTGAACAATTATTTTGGCTTAAATGTAAAGCAGAGCCACGAAGGGGAGTTGATGACCTTGAGCAAAGAGGTGGAAGCAACTGAACATCAATCTCACCTTCTTTATGATTTGACCAGCAGATCTGGCACAATGTCAGTCACTCTTCTTTTTCGGTTTCATGATAAAGTTAGAATATGTGCAAAAGTACCTCCCTGACAGTTGTGCTAAAAGTAAAGACAAGGCTGAAACCAGATCTAGTTTCAAGGACAACTTTCAAAGGCCTCCTGAAGTCGAGGACAGAGAGGAAGAGGACTATAACTGTAACCATTTGTCACTGCAAACTTTCTTATTCACTCATTCAGCAAGGGACCGTTAGATATGAAGTCTGGAACTAAAAAAGCATTTCAATATATATGAAAGAAGTATATTCTCCAGAAGCCTACACTGTTAAGAAAAAAGACATGCAGAGCATAGGAATAACAACGTTTGAAAGAAGTCATGAATGAAGTTAAAAAAAGAATTTGTGTGTGGGGGGGGGGGGTGGAAAGTTAGACATACAACTCAAGTGTTAGAGTGCCTGCTAGGAAGTATGAGAAAATAGAAATGGGAGGGGAACATGGAAGAGAGCAAAGAAAGGGATGACATTGTCACGAAGCATTGCACTCATAACCTAACAAGGAATTGTAACACTTTTAAATGACTAATAACAACAAAAACAATAATACTAAACAGAAGAATAAAAATAAAACCTCGAACTACCAAAAATATTTTTCCTTAAATAAATTTACCTAGAAAGAATATTTATCCTTCTTATAAAAGTAATGTTACTATATTAGAGAAGACTCCAAAATCACAAACATTTATCAAAACCTCTGCCAGTTCCTGTAGTTACTGTGCAATTTGAATCCAGCCTTTTTTACACATAGGCAGCTTTTCCATACAGTACATATTTGATTTTTTTTCAATATGTACCATACTTCAATTTATTTAACATTGGACCTTAATCAGTGGACCATCTGAAAATCCGACATAAACAAAATATTGCTGGTATATAATATTCTGTGATATTAAGATATCTATAATTTATATAAGACACTCCCTTGTTGAATGTTTATTATGTCTAATTCTTCACTCAAAAATAATGGTGCAGCTGGGTGCAAGTGGCTCACACCTGTAATCCTAGCTATTCAGGAAGCTGAGATCTGAGGATCATGGTCCAAAGTCAGCCTGGGCAGGAAAGTCTGTGAGACTCTTATCTCCAATTAACCATCAGAAAACTGGAAGTGGTGCTGTGGCTCAAATGATAGAGCACTAGCCTTGAACTGAAAAGCTCAGGGATAGCACTCAGGCCCAGAGTTCAAGCCCCATAACCAGCATACATACACACACACACACACACACACACACACACACACACACACACACACACACACACAGAAACACAAATAATAATGCTGCAATAAATATCTTCTTGAACATGAACAAAAATCAAGAAATAGGTGTAAAGGCCCACATCTGCAATCCTAACTGCATGGAAAGTATATAAAGTAAGAAGAGGATTACCTTCTAAGAACAGCTCTGTGCAAAGAGAAGAAGAAAAAAGAAAGAAAAAAAAGCTGAAAGTTCTATTTGACAAATAATTAAAGGTAAAAAATGACTTAGGATGTGGCTTAAATTGTACAGCTCTTGCCTAATACACACGGGTTCTGGGTTCAAACCCTAGTATTTAAAAAAAAATAGGACATAGGACAAGCGGTAGCATAGATTACGTGTAGCAAATATCTTGGCCTTGTATCTAACTAACCAGAAATAATTAGGTAGGCTGCTTTCTAGACTATGATCATAAAGATATGTCAGGGACACTCTCAAGTTGGTGAAGGGAAAAAAATATGAGGGTCAAAACCTACAATATGAAAGACAAAAATAACCATCCCTATGAGTGCTGAATCACAGTGATGTCTCAAAGCAGGATGAATGCTGGGCAAAGGAAAAGCACAAATGTGGAGTAGCTGGAGGACTGATCCTGACAGGGTTCCTGCCTTACTGCACAAATGTGTTGATTATGTGTCTCTAATGAGGCTGCAGAAAAGATGGCTGAAACATTTCCTCAGACAATGGGCCAATTGAGAGGTCACTTCCTGCCACTTTCCATGCCCCTGAGGGGGAATCCCATACTGGCTCCCAATACACAGCGATGGCTATGTTGAAAGCCAGACTTCTGAACAAATGCCTGCCTGCCAGAGTCATAGGCCTCTACTTCAGGAGTGAGAGATGAATTAAACATAACTCTTCATGCTTAAATGTCCACTCACATAAAATGAAATCTGCATAAATTTTCAATTCACAATCATTGCAGAGTGGATGTCAGTGTTTTCCTATATTTCATTTATGCTAGAATTTTTCATATCATCTCAGAAACAAAAATTCTTCTCTTCCCAAATGAGCAACATTTTGAACTCCGCCCTGACCCTCACATGATAAAAATCTGGGCCATTAAAGAGTAACATAAAGTGTTTTGTTGTTTTGTTCTGTCTCTTCCCCTGAAACCCATCCAAGTGCAGAATACTGTTGCCTGTGTTCACAATGAGGATGACATAGAAAGAACATGGTATTTTAGACAGAGTTTTCAAAAAATCCTTATAAGGGCAGAAAGAAACATTTGATGCCAAATTCTTTCCTAATTTAAGACATTGTGGGTCCAATTTTTTATTTTTTTAAGGAAAAGGAATAAAAGGAATTCCAGGACAAAAATCCTCTCAGATTTCTTGTGTGAACTAAATGTCCTGATGAGCAGACATTGTCCAGCTCACTGAAAGAGGGTTGGACAACTTAAATTCCCCCTATGTGCCTGGCTAGCACCAGCCTGCACAAGAGATCACATCCCTTCCCCAAATCTTTTCTGTCCCCTGCATCTCAACATAATTCAGTATTCTACCATTTAAACATATCAACACTTCATTTTGAAACTCAAGTTACTTCATTGGAATGGTACAAAACTTAATGCAATGTTTATCAACGATTTGGATCTGTATCAGACTCACTGCGGGTTCTATTAAAGTTTAGATTACTGAATTCTTGTCTGAAATTACAATATGTGAGAACCTAAGAAAGGTCTGAGTATGTCTACTTTTAGAGAGACACTCTTAAAAACCAGAGTCAATGGGTAAAGAATTCTGAGCTTTGAACTGTAGGCTTAGTTCCTCATCTGAAGATTTATTGCAGACATTTACTCAATCATGTTGTTTCTGCAACTCAGCTTTTCCCATTGTAACCATGAGATACTATGTGGAAAAGGACCTATAGTATACATATTAAAATATTTTGTATGTTCTCCTGTGAGTTTCCCAGTTAGATGATGAACTATCAGACTGAAGAATGTTTTATTCTATTTTTTTCTATAAGTAATGTATATATTGGTAATGCCGTACTTCTGGGTTTCAGTAAATGATTAACACAATACCCAGCACAACACTTAGATATACTAATATTCTAATACCTGTAAACATTCAACTAGCCACCAAGGGTCTAGAGCAGAATTTCCCTAAGTAAAGTTAACATTAACCAGGCTTTTGCCTTCAATCTGCAGTTTTATCACTATTAGAGTTCATTAAACTTAATGAAGCTGTTTGTGGTCTAACAATGCTTATAAATCAGGTATGCATCCCTCCTTGACAATTTAGAGAAATTACCAGAAGAAAAATAATTTAGGTGGCCCAATAAGTCATGTTGACCTAGCCAAAATAGAATTACAATGGGATGATCTTTAATTTCAAAACTTTTTATTGAGGATAGTCTTAGTTTAGGCTGTTACAGCAAAACAGCATAAACTTGAGTGTAGAGAATTAGCCCTCAGTCTCGGAGACTAGAAAGTCCTAGATAAAAGTGGAAACTGATGTACTTCCTTAAGAGGCCCTCTTTCTGGTTTGCCTCGCCATAGAACCACACACAGCAGAGGAAAGACTCCATCCCTTCCTCCTCGTATGAGGACCCTCCATTACAAGGCCTCTGCCATCATACCTTCAGCTACCCAATTTATCTTTTAAGTCTCCTCCTCCACCTACCATCAAATTGAGAACTGAAGACTTAATGTTCAAAAGGGAGAACTCAAACACTCAATAACAAGGATTTTATTGTAATGTTTTGCCTTTTGTGTTAATGTATTGAGAACGATATCATAGCCCTCCTTTACAAGTTAAAAAACAATGGAATCACAAGAAAGTTAAATGGCTGACTGTGTCTCCGTAAAGAAGAGGATGAGTTGTGGGGTGGAGCTGATCACATGGGCCCTCTGGGATACCCACAGAAGGCTGAGGCTAAGCCTATTCAGAGTCACTCTCACCTCTGCTCTGTTCCAAGATTGACCAGCTCTCTTTTGCTGATGATATATATTATTTATTTAAATTTGATAGGTCTTCATTCAGATTTTGGTTAGTTGTTCAGAGGCTCTGGAGACATTTGTCTTGTGAAGTCCGTGTTTCCTAAAGTGTTTTATATGGTTAAAGGACGGACTGTTTTAATATAAATAGTTACATATTCATAGGTTTGGTTATTAAGGAAAGGGCATAAAACCAGCTTAACAACTCATAATGACAAGAATATTGCAGACATATTAAATAAAACCATGAGTTGGCATCAAGTCAATTTAGTGAAAAGTATTAAGTAAGATTTTAATACTAACAGGTATCACCATAGATCCTTTACTAATAATATAAATTTTGAAAATATGATTTCAAATTGACTTTATATGTCTCCTTGATTTTATGGTTTAATTTTTGAGATGATAATATGCAGTTGTATATTTTCAAGTTCTTCAGGGTGCCTCAAAGTATCTCCTTTTGAGTTAATATATTTATGGCTTATTAAATTTTAAAATGCTGATTATGTGACTATAAATCATGCTAAATATAAAGATACTAATAATAGTTCATCTACTGACTATTTGCATGATGAAACACCGTTGTGTTCAGTCACTTTACATATACTATTGTTAATTATCATATTCCCTGTAAGGTAAGTATCAATAGCCTCAGTTCAAAGGTTTGGAAACTCAGCCTATAAAATTGAATATCTTCAACTCTCTAGTTTAATAAATCGCCCCTGTGGTCACTGTATTTGATCTTGGTACCCTGGGTATTGTATATATGTTTATCTGAATTAGGTGAGACAAAGGATGAAGAGCAAATCATCACAACAGTGATACTCACAAGACAGTAGGTTGGAAATGAACTGTACAAATTGGGGGGAAGGAATAATGGAGGGCAAAGTAGGAGAATATGAGGGAGGAGGTAAAAAGTTCAACAAGAAATGTACTTACTATCTTATGTAGATAACTATAACCACTCTGTACATGACCTTGACAATAAAATTAAATTGGGGGGCAAAAGACAACTAAATTTCCTAAAATAAATTGTCAAAATACCTTAAATGCCATACGTAATAACGTGTGAGTATTTTATAGCTGTAGAAAAACTAGAGGCTATATCTCTGGTGTATAAGTGAAATGAGTTGACATTATTAAGTGAGTTGCCTTTCACTAGATCTGTTGCCTCCTTTATCTTCTCTAGAAGTGAACATTCTCCTCCTCTTCAAGTAAATAAAAACCTGGCAACTGTATTTATTCAAAATACCTATTCACTTAAGGTTGAATACCTTTCCTAGTCCAGAACTTATCTGACTATTCTTCCTGGAAGTCTGCACAGAGGATTATATTTTTGAAAAAAAAAAAGACAAGTGAATTTGGATATTGTGCCAAAGACAGCTTGTCTTCTACACACAGAGAGAAGACTATAGAAGATTACAGGCAGAGGTTGCCTATAATCAGGGGATCGGACCTTAAAACAGAGAGACAGAGAAGAGACACATAGACAGAGATAGACATGGAGACCAAGACAAAGACAGACTCAGACAGATGGAGACAAGACAGAATCTAGATTCCTATATATAGCTCTCTTGCAAAGTCCAATTGATGCATCTCTTGCCTCTGTGCCCTTGGCGTGTCCATAGAATAAATTCTTCTATTTTTAATTAAGCTAGTCTGAAATGGATCTCTGTCATTATAGACAAAAAGATGTTAAATAATACAGTCACAGTGTTCAGAAGGAATTTCACTTTAGAAACTATTTTCAATTAGTGATCCTAAATCATTAACTAGAAGAAACTACAAGGCAGATACTTTCGTTTAGTTTTAGAAGTACATTTGACTGAATTGCACTAAGGTTCTTGATAGGTTTAACAAAATTCCTTAACTACTTTTGCATCACAAAGACATTCAAATAAGAAAAATATTACACTCCCACAGAAAAGAGGAAAGTCATAAAAGATGGCCTTCATTTACCAGATAAACCTCAGATTGTCATAAGTAGCTTGTAATGCAAGTGTTGCATTGTCCACTCATCCTATCATAAACATTCCTACTAGAAATTCTAGAATAATTTTTTTGGACCAGACAAAACTAGAGGCAGATTTAGCAACAAAAGCATGTCTATTTAAAAACTGTCCCTTACTTAGCATGTGTTAATATGATGGTACATACCAGAAGAACAAAATAAACTCATCACAAAAAATGACTGCAAAACACAAGCACTCTGGATAATTCAAACATAAGATTTTTAGCCAGTTCAATTTGGTTTTGATTTCATACATCACCAAAGTAGGACATTAAGGAAGACTCTGCACAGAGCCCTTTTTTGTTACTCATCCACATTTTCCCTTGAGTTTAAAAAAGAAAGAAAAGACCAAAAAAAAAAAAAAAAAAAGGAAAAGCATAGCATTTTTTCATTGAATTGATTTTTTTAAATGAAGTTAGCAATTAAAATCAGATTTTTGAAGTGAGAGAAATACATCTGGGTAAAGCAATAATATTAAAATTTTTTAGCAGAATGTGGATTAAATTATTTTTTAAACCACGCTGCAAAAAAAGCATACACTTTTCAATAAAAAAATTCAGTAGATGCAGAGTAGAACAACATTGCGACAGTAATAAAAATGAAAGCCAAATTAAAATCTGGTATAAAATATTTTCAAGGTTAACAATTCTAGAAAAATTCAGATTATAATGTCTTCTTTGCTAAAATTGATCTTTTTCCTAGGATTTTCTTTTAACTAATTAATTCTAGCTTATTGTGGAAGCAGTTCAGGCTACAACCTCTGCAATTTGGTTCCTCTGGTAGTTTTGGGGCAGCAAATCTACATGGTCACTACTATCCAGTCTCTTTTCCTTAATTCTTTTATCCTTCAAGTTCTTCCTTTCAAAGCTTTAGTCCTAGATAGCAAAGATAAGTCTACATATGAAGAAGGTACTATATTGTGTGAATTTTCACAAAATTTAATAGGTGCTAAATGATCCAAGTGTTAGACACTGTAATTAAATTAAAAAACATGTTTTCAAGAATTAAAAATCTTAATAATAACATATCAGAATTGTTATGCTGTGGTTGAGATTTCTTCCACAAGGTGAATACTTTTCTAAGCAATTGGCTATCACAGATTGTTTTTGAAAGGGTGAATTGTTATATAAGGCTTAAATGAAGCATTTGTATTTAGAAATATAAACCTCTCCTTGAATCTACCATGCCACTAAGAGTAATTACTAGGTGTTGGTGGTATACTATATACTGGAACGATGGACCAATCAATCCTGCACTGAGAAATATACCACTTTTCTACAAATTCTATCAAGGACAATGTTTCTTTAAATTCCCAAGAGTGATTCTTTGACTCCAAGGTGGTTAAAAAAGCAAACATTTACTCTATGTCTCCCCCTTGAAATACTAGCTACTCAGGAGACTGAGATCTGCTGATTGCAGTTCAAAGCCAGCCTAGGCCATAAAGCCCATGAGACTATCACCAATTAACTACCAAAGAAGCCAGAAGTAGAGCTGTTTATCAAGCTGTAGAGTGCTAGCCTTGAGCAAAAGAGCTCAAGTACAGAGCTCAGGCCCTGAGTTCAAGTCCCCAGACTGACACATACAAAACAAATAAAGCAAAAAGATTTGCATCTTTATCTTAAGGGAAAGTATATTGTCTTGTTTTTTTCTCTCATTTTAAATGTTATCACTTGTTATCACTATTCTGAATCTTTTCCCCATTAGCTCCTTCCTTTTGCCCATAGTCTAACTGCACTAGCATTAATAAATTTGTCACACTCTTTTCCATGTTTACATACCATTTGCTTCAACACCTGTAGCACAGCATCGATCATGTTGTATTATAATTAGTTGTACACACGTAGGTTGATCACTATACCCTCAGAAACTTTTGAAAGCAGAAACAATATGTAATTCATTTAATGTTTTGTTTATAGTAAGTACCCAGAAAATGTTCATCAGAAATAAGTGCATAAAATCCTCTTATTAGAAGTTTGCTCATGAATTCACTTGCTCATACTTCAGCCATTCACTTATTAGTACTCCAATCCAGCGAATAGTATTGTTCAGTATATTCTTTATTCTTATGGAAAATAGTAGTTTTCCAGACAATTATTGGAAAGCTGATATGTTCTTAGAAGTTATTTGAATCTTATAAATGCATGACACTGTGTAGTAGACAAAGGCAATAAAAGAAATAAAATGTTCTGTTCTCCTGCTCAAAATTTTTAACTATGGCGGTCTTTGATACAAAACATGTATGCTTGAAGAAACTTCTTTAATGGTTGAATAATTGTAGCTGAAGATCATTTTTTCTGTCAAAGCAAGCAATAAAAATACCTGCTAAAACTTTACCATCAGCTTTACATTTTAACCTTTTTTACACACAGGCAAGCCTCATTCTGTGATAACAAACCCATACAACCCACGTTAAGTCAATCCTCACTAAAACCTTTAATACTTCTTGTATTCAGAACTTTATTAAAATATGAATTTTTAGGTTATTTTAGTTGTATAGTATTTGCTTTAGATTTATGCTCCCTATTTATGAGTTGATTTTTCTCAATATGATGGAACATATTTTCATTTATTTTAAGCAAAAGGAAAATATGTATATATCTGTGCCTCTCTGAAGCAAGATGTTTGATTATTTGTTTCTCCATGGGAACGGTGGTCTTTTGTGCTACCTATGATCTCAAAAGTAGTGTGGTGTTTTTTTGTTTTGTTTTGTTTTGTTTTTTGCTCCCTGTGGGGCTTCATCCCATGGCAAAGTTAGATTTAGGGCCCACTGATGCATGTGCAAATGGTCATATTCACAAAATCCTAAGTTTTCCAAGCTGGGAGGAACTTTAGGGGTAATGTAGTTCAAATTTCTGCCAATGCAAGAATCCCCACTTTCTGATGGGCAAAATCTACATAAATACAACCTGGGGTAGAAATCATCTTCTCAGAGGGAGCCCATTCCATTTCAGAAGAAGTCTAATTCTCAGAATGCACTCCCATTTATTGAGCCAAAATCAGATTCCCTGAACTTCAAACATTGATCCTGGCTCTAGCCTCTAGTGTTTCAAAGATTTAATCTAATCCCTCTTCAAATATTGAATAGCAGCCATGGTTCCCTCTAGGTATTTTCCAGGAGAGCCTATAAACCTGACTTAATCTGTATCATCCAGCCCACATGTGTCTATTAGCCACAAAGACATCATGAGAGATCACTTCAAAAGTCTGGTTCATGTACTGATGCCAGCATTTTTTTCAACTACCAAATAAATAAGCCTAGAGAACTGTTCATGATTGCTCCTAAGAAACTCACCTTGGCTCTTAGTAATCACTGCCTACTTTTGTGTGCACATAGCAATCTGTTTAATAACTGGTTATTTGTTTCCAGAATCCATCCTTCTTTCTGTATCAGTCACAGTTCAACCAGAAAGAGAAATTATCCAAATTTAAAACTGAAGGGAAGATAGATAACTCAAGGATTTGATTGACACAGAGGCAGAAAGCTTCTCTGAAAAGGGCCCTGAGGCAGCCTGGAGATTAGGAATATCAGGAACAAACTAGCATACCTTAGGTGGTAAGGGAAGAGTAGATGGCAGGAGTCACAGTCACCCAGAGAAAGATGGAATTGTGGCAGGTATGGGGAGCCAGAGTCACAGATTTGAAGAGGTATGTGAGATACTTCAGAAATAGCACTTGAGGCACAGAGAAGGAGCAAATAGCCTAATTTTCCTCTTCTTCTAGCCATTTCTTCTCCAATCTAGGATCTGGATTTCTCTCTTGCGAAATCCACTGGAAAGCTATCTGACACTGAGGTCTAGACCTGCAACAGAAGGGCCCAAGAAAAAACAGGTTTATTAAAGGCTATGCAACTACATCAGTGCTGGTGATAATATCTTATCATAGCATTGATCAGTATTGTTTGCTTTGATATTGTTTTTTCATTGTCTTCTCCAAATCTGAATGAATATGACACAACTTTTTCTTGCTGCTGCTATTTATTTCCATACCAGTAACCAATATATCACATCCAAGACACACTGAATTAACACAATGTGTGTGATTTTTGGAAAATCACAGTTACTCTTTTTCTCTCTTCTTTTGTTGGGTAATAAATTTCTACTTATTTCTGATATCTACATTATATATTTTTAGTTTACAGTTGGTACAGGTAACTAATTAGACTTCTATAGATCCAATTTTGCTTCCTAGAGGATTAGCTTGACATATCCACACTTGCTGATGGTCCCTAACAAGTTACATTCGACTTCCATGGTGAGGCACAAGAAATGCATCACAAAACTTTCATTGTGAGATCAACATGCATTGTGTACATAAATGAACATGTGAAATTGAAACCCTCTTATACAACTATTTGAAGATTTAAAAACTTTTATTGTGAGACACGTGAAAAGCATCACAAAAAGTCCCATTGACATTTAAATGATGCCTCTCAAAAGGCCTTCAATATTACATTTGTACATTTTCAGTAATTCCTTTTTCTCTTTTCAGATTTTACTAAAAGAATGTTTATATAGTATCCCTGGCACAAACATTTTTACATTTAACAGCCGGTAGCTTTAGAAAATCATGTCAGCTGGCTGGCTGGGTTCATGAATTTAACTATTCTCAACAAAATGGCAGGTTTTTTTTTTTAAACAGTAATTGGCAAAAGTGAACAGCAATCAGATCATTGTGTTTATTCAGGAGGCATATCCAGCTTTTTCTGAGTGCCCAAAGTAAGGATTTCAGCCACAGAGTCTAGAGTAATCTTCCAATGGAGTTTATGGGGCTGGGTAATGTCCCGCACTAGCTAGCATGGAGAACAGTTGAACGCTTTGAGATGCAGCTCATTCATGTCAGCATGTGCTGTAAGTCTGAAATACAACACAAGTTTGCAAAATACCTTGCAAACTCTTTAACATTGATGGCAAGTTAAAACAGTAATAACTTAGCTGCATTGGGTTAGCTACAAAATTAGAAGAATTAAGTTCTTCTGTTTCTTTGACTTTGGGTTAGTAAAAAATGTAAACTTACATCTATGTTTCACACTTGTGGCTATCTTAATCTTTCTGTTGGACAGTACGGGCCTTGAACAAATGAAGAAGTCACTGCTGGCTGAAGTAGGACATAGCAACTAAGAGAGAAGTCACCTTTCCTTTAATTAGTTTTGTGATTGCCACCAAGTTCAATGTCAGCCATTGAAAAGAATCAAGTCTAGTCTCTTCACACAGGCAAAACTCCCACTGTGATTTGTAAGAGTTCTTCCTGGATGAAACAAATATGATTTAGGCCTATGATGTTTTCTTCATGCTAAAACATTTTCTCTTTTCCAAAGTTTTTTTAGTATACGGTTAGCTACCCGAATGTACAAGTGCAGAATAGAGAAAAGATGAAAGAACAATAAATGAATGATTTGAAAGTATTGTTTTGAAACATGTAACTACTGCTGTCAGCTGCTGGTTCTTTCTGTTTCGTACATTTACATTTCCTGACTGGAGTTTAAGAACATTTCACTGCGTGTTACTATCAATCATCCTTAACCTAGAAGTGCACTGTACATTAGTAACAGTTAATTGGCATATTTAAAGTAAATAGCTACTTAGTTTTGTTGTGAAGCTTTTACATACAAATCTATAACACCACATGCTTTGTTTGTTTCGATAACAAACATTCTTGTCTACAACACTGCCACCTCTGACAGGACATTTTAATACATTCACACTGAAATACCTAGAATGCAATGTGTATGCAGGTGCTCTTTGCTCACCAAAGGATGCCCATAGACAAGAGTGAAACAAAGACATTTAAAGGATAGGTTATGCAAAAATTTAGAACGGTAAAGTGAAAAAAGTGGAACAAACAATAGGAATTATAAACTTACCTGTACTTTTTTTTGTAGCTGTTAATGAGCCAACAGGTTAAATTATTTAACAGACATTACCATTAACTCTCTCATCTGTCCAAAGTCAAGTTCACATTTAACAATAACACACTTCCCAAAGATCACAAAGATTCATCACTCTTCAATGTCCAGTAGCAAACAGGATTAGACCTCTTCCTTAGGCACTAGAAAAGAGGTTAGATATTTGAAACTTGAAGATAAAATGACATGGAAAACATCCATGATACAGACCATGTTATAAAATAGTTTAATTTCTATAAACCTGGAGATAACGAAGCTTTTTTTTTAGCAAAATCAACATTTACTTTATTATCTAGATCAAAATATATAATGTGGTATTTATATTTATAGAACTATGTATATATGAGTGTTTATGTATATGTCTAACAATTCAGAATTACTTAATTCTGAATATGAAAATTGTCATGGCCCATGAAAGTCCTACAAATGTACCATCTTTGAAGTGAAATCAAGTAACAGTACAATTAGAGACCACAGTAATAGTGTTATTAGCACAAAGAATATTGTTTAAGCTTTATTAAGAGGTTAATGTATGAAAATGACCCATTGCAACAATGAGATGTACAAGTCGTTATGTTGAAAAATGAACTTTACAACTTTGGTGGTGGGGGGGGGGAGGATAGAGTGGGGGGCGGGGGGAAGTATGGGAAGGGATGGAAAGGGGAAACAAAGAGAAGGCAACAATGCCTGATAAGAAATGTACATGTTATCTTGCCCATGTAATTGTAACTCCTCTGTACAGTATTCTCACAATAGAAAGAAAGAAAGAAAATAAGCTTGATTGCAATAACCCAGAGACTTACCCACTACTCACCTCTAATATTATTTCTTTGGAAAACTTAAACCATAGATACAAAAAAGTTTTGCTCAGAATTTCATTTAGAACTGTCACTGCAACACAAGAGCTTTCTGCCTTTATTACCTGAAAACCCTAGCTGTGGTGTTCCTCTAACTTTGGGATGTGACAACACAATCTGCAGAAGTGGGAAATCTGTTCTTCATCTACTCCCATGCACATACCTATATAATAAGGCAAAAGAGAAAGAGTTTCATTAGTGTTATCTTGAGCACTGTGAAATATGAAGAGGAGAATTTCGCCTTTTCATTGAAACCATCAGGAAGACTTTCCCATCTGTTCTAAGTTTCTAATATTGAACTCTTCTGTCGAGGCCCAGTCTTTCGTGGTTCCTGAGAAATTTGAAATAGGTGTTTTGCCATCACTGACTGAAAATGAAAAAATCAAAATTCTTAATGCAATTCTTTCTTTTCCTAGTAATGTCATCTGGGCTGATATTCAGTTTGGGGACCACTGCCTTCTTGTCATGCAGTAGTGACTACATTCTATTCCTTCTTCTTTACAATATTTCCAATATACAATTGTTTCTTTCTACACTGCCATTAAAGCTCTGGTAACACAGTCACCACTATCTAAAAGACTGACACACACCCCTCTATCTGGGCACTGTGTCCATTTTAATGTATCCATCTTAACTCAACTTAACTGTGTCCACCTTAACTAAAATGATGAAGTTGTAGGCAGTAGGTGGCACTTTTTAAACCATCTGTGCCAGTAAACATGGTTTTGATTTCCCTCAGTTCATTGTAATGGATAGTCTTGTAAACTAATATGCAATCAAGTACTGGGAAAGTAATCACATTCTTGGCTGTCACAGCCATGTCAAACTGCTTTCAAAGTTTCTAAAAACTGTCTCTCTTTTTCTGCATTTGCCTCATCACTGACCATAGCCGGTGTTCTAATGTGTATCAGATATGCAGACTATACTCTAAGTAGCACAAATGACCTAATTTATTTACACTTATATCTTTCCAATCAAAGCACTGAAGACAAATAAAACTCAATCATTGAGCTTGCTATAGTCAAATGGGTTGCTGATAGAACAGGCTTCTTTATTTCTCCTATTAAACATCCTTTGATCTTAAAGCACTTTAAAATCCTATAGATGTTTTATAAAATTGCACAATAATTTCATCAAAGTATGAAGGGTAGGATACTTGAAAACACTGTGAACAATGAAGTTCCATAGAGAAGCAGAAAAATGACACACAGAAAGTCTCATCTCAAGCATATTAGTTAGAATATTAAGAATATTCTCCAAGGGACATATAAACTGTACCCAAGTTCTTATCACTACAGTGGCCATATTTGGAACTGAAAAGCAAAAGTGAAGCAATATGCAGTGTCTTTTTATAACTAATATTTAAAAAGTTATCAAGCTCTTTACTTAGGGTTATATCAACAAAACATCGAGATAAATTCCTGAAATTTTTTACCATAGGACTGATGTTAGTATATTTCAAGGACACAGAGATATCTCAGTGGGATAAATACCTTTTAGGCCTTAATAAGTATATCATTTATGTTAGGGACTAAAATACAGAGAGCATAACCCTCAGGCTCAAAGACTGATAATAACCCCTTTCCTTCTGGGTTTCCTTGCTTCAGCCAGATTACTTTTCATACTGTTTCTTCATATACTTTGCAACATGAGTACATCGCCTTTTTCTTCAAAACTCTGGCAGATTGTTTGGGCTAGAGATAGATGGAGACAAGAGGCACCATCTGGTACAAGATCTTTATTCCTTGTTAGCACTACAGGAGTTCTGGTATTTTACATGGATCAGGCAGCAGCAAAGATTCTTTTTAAATGCATAGATTGAGAAGGTGTAAGATGGTCAAATGGCCCTTGGCACTGTCTGATCATATCAACGGACTTCATTGGTATAGAGTCGAGAGATTTGTTGATTTTCTTTTCTTTTTTTTTTCAAGTCAGACAACCCGTGGCATATGGTTTCATGATTCACAAAGATGGTCCTGGACTTATAGATTTGACGATCTCAACATAACTTCCAGGCTTGCCAGGGCTATGTTACAGCAGAGAGAGCAAATAGCTCATGATATTTCTTCTCTGATGAGTAAGCTCCAATTTCTCAGGTTTAAATTTGATCTGGAATTGATAGAAAAGGAACTCTGCCCTCCTATGTCAATGTCTTCAATTTTTTATTTATCAGAGGTGAGCATTTATTTCTGTGGTATTGGCCCACAGCTTCAAGCCCAAAGGCTTAAGTAATGCCTAGATTAATTCTGTTGACTCATACTGAATGCACATATTTGTTGCTTTTCTTCTTCTATTCTTTGAATATCTAAGTACTTTCTAAAATAAAGACAGCATTCTAAAAATCTTGTGACTATTTAGCTCCTACTCTTATAAGTTTAAAATCAGTTTTTCTAATGAAATTACTTAAAATTAGGCACTAGGAGATTTGCCTGCTGATGCTAAGAAGCTAACTCACAGCTACCTTACAAGGATAAGTGACAAAGTTGTCTGGGAACAGTGTCTTAGCAACAAACTGAAACAGATTCAAAAGGAGGCTTATACAAGTTTATCTGAACTGCAATTCAAGTATAAAGTAAACAAAGTCCTCACTTATGGACCCACCTCAGAAGGCTACTTGAATTCCTGCCATTAGAATGCATTGCCAAAAATGTGAAGTGCCTTTTTAATGATGACATTAATGCCATTTGAATCTCTGCGAACTGCTCTGTCATTACTCATCCCCACCTCTCTCCTTGGTCATTTCCTTGAAGCTAAATCAAAACCTCTTGCTCCCTTCATATAATTTCTCTCCCACAGAACCACGTTTTCCTACAGTTTGCAGGGTCCATGAATTGTGATGTTTTTCCTAGTAGCAACTTTGACCACATATCCTTCCCATCCTCCAATCTCTCACAGAAAGCTTTCTTTTTCGCAACCAGGAAATGTTGCAGATATCAGTTGGCATGGCCTCAAATGAAGAAAGAAAAGAAGATATAACAGAACATGCCTAAGATAAATACGGTGCTATTCTGAAGAAAGTAGATGTTAATATGACAACAGATGGTGTAGATAAAGTCAGCATTAATATTGTCAACCCACTGCATTTGCCACATGGTTAATTGTAAAACATATATACAACTCAGAAGTAGAACGAGTTTTACCAGTGGTTATTGGATGAGTCTATTAGAGGAATGATAGTAATATCAATTCTTTTCATATTTATCTGATATTCAAAGTGAAATTTATATTAGTCCAAGAGTAGAGTATCCTAAAATTTTTAGATCATTCTTTTAAAAGCTAATTTTTTTTATATCAATAGCAAATATTTTTCTTTGAAGTTCAAAGAAAAATTATCTGTGTATGTTCCACATACTTCAGATTCACTTGGAAATTGGTCTCTGATCCTTCTTGGACCTCTTCCCCAAAAAAGGAAAAGGAAATGCGCATGATGTTATTTTCATTGAAAAAGACAGAAAACCATCTCTCGGTAATAGCAGCTCAGTTTTCCTCTATTGTATATGTTGCTGCTGAAGCCAAAGGTGGACCACCATGCATGTGCTTTAAATTGTAAAAACTTCTGAAATCTTAGCGTGCAAGACAAATTTGAAACAGTGACAAAACCCAGAATCCATAATGTTATCAATAAGTAGATCCTCCTCAAGCCTTCAATAGTTCCTTGGAGAATACAGAATATCAGCTACACTTGCCAAATTGACGAAATGTGGTCCTCAATCAGATTACAACTTGTTTTCCCGTGTTTCAACTCTGATTTTCATTTATTAACCCTCAAACTCAGAAGAAAAATCTATTCACCATTGCTTTAAATATGGCATGTGATTTAGGTTCTACAATCTTATTTATATACATCTTTTTTGGAAAGGCCACCTTCCTTCCTCACAACTGACCTTTGCAACATCCTGCCTTGGGATCCAGCCTAGGGACACACCAGGCTGTAATGACACCCTGTCCAATCACCTATAGATCTGATCTTCTATGCTGTGCAGTAAGCCCTTCTTCTGGGCTGTCATTAGTTGCTAGGTGACATTTTTTTACATCTGTTCTGTCTTCTTTACAAAACTCCGTTGTGCCAGATGCTCTGGTAAAGTCTCAGAGTATACGTTGCTCCATCACAATCAGTCATTTCCACATGCAATCTTTGCAGAACTAAGTAAAGGCATCTATTATATTTGTCAATGATCATTTATTGAATTCATACATTCAAAATGAAATGCATAATCAGAGCTAAATATTCAACTTCAAATTTCTCTGACTGAAGAGAGATTGAATAATTTAAGTCTAGCCTTATAAAAGGATATTAGTAGGCCATAAATGTGAGGCTGAGATAAGACCCTAAAATCTAATTTGATAAATAGAGGTTGAAAGATTACTGAAAAAAAATGAGACAAATAAAAATTTTCCTGTCAATCCAAGCACCGATGGCTCACACCTGTAATCCTAGCTACTCAGAAGGCTGAGATTTGAGGATCATGGTTCAAAGCTAGCCCCAGGCAGAAAAGTCCATGAGACTCTTTTTTTTTTAACTTTATTTATTTATTTATTTATTTATTGTGAAAATATTGTACAGAGAAGTCACAATTACATGGGCAAGGTAATGAGTGCATTTTTTATCAAGCATTGTGAGGCTCTTACCTCCAATAAACCACGAGAAAACTGGAAGCGGCACGGTGGCTCAAGTGGTGGAGCGTTTGCCTTGAGCTGAAGAGCACAGGAACAGTTCCCAAGCCCAGAGTTCAAGCCCCAAGACTGACAAAAAAAATTCCTGTCAGCTATGATAGTGAATATTTGCAATCCCAACCATCTGGAGGCAGAGGCAGAAGAATCTCAAGTTCTAGGCCAACTAGGGCACATTATAAGTTCTAGGCCAGTCTAGAGCTAATCAGCTCATTTCAAAACAAAATGAAACAAAACAAAAGATCCTCCAAAAACTTCAGTGATATATTATGCTTCTTAAGATGTCTTTTCAAAATAGTTCACAGTTGGGGTATGAACACAGTATTAAAAAGATTTTTCTTGTCCCTGTTCTGGGCAGTGTCATCTACTTCATGGTACTCATCTTAATATATCAACCAGGGGCAAAACAATCCCATGTTTATCCCAACATGGCTTTTGAGCTGGGCCTATGCCTCTTCATGCCTTGGACACACATGTTTCTGTTTTTTTAAAAGTAGTATCAAAGGCATTGAGTTAACCTGTATGTTTCCTAAACTATATTTGTTTGTCTCCCCATACTGTATCAGAGTTTGCAAAGAATTCATTCAATGTTTCATCATTCTTGGTTATAGTTTGGACTTGAATGTCTCATGAACCCAACACATACATGTATGGCCAGGAGTAAACTAATGCTGTAGTTGAAAAAACAAAGATTTGTTCTTGTTAAGTAAAATAGATATGTTTCTATAACATTGATCTCATCAAGTACTGACTACAAGAATAAAACATAAACTAGTTTGTGTTGCAAAGACACTAAGACAAACCTGGCTTGTATAGTCAGCCAAACTCTTAAGGAAACATTATCTTGAGTAACATAGTACAATGGAGCACCCTAGAAGGAACTGGGGAAAGTAAATCAGGAAATATGACAACTTACAGAAAAGCAAATATAGTGACAATGTCAAATTTTACACCCACTGAAATGTGCTATCTGTACTGAAGTACCTCCCAAATTTCTTATGTAATCATGAGTACTTTCATTCAACCAAACACTTAGTAGTTCACTTAGCCAAAATTTAGAATGACTCCCCTCAACGAAGAGGTGATTGAACTGAGTTTGTGTTTAGACATTTCAAGATTTGGTTATAATTTCAAATGGCCTCAGAAGTCAAAGAGTTTTTAACTGTGAAAAGCACTTCCTAGACTTAAAGTAATTTATTAAATGGTACACTACTAGCCACCATCTGTCTGCCAAAGATGAAAGATGATGCTATAAGGAAATAACCAGACAAGAACTCCATTTCCCAGCCTACCTTGCATTCTGTCTTGTCTTTTCTTTTTTTATTGCTGACTAGTATTCTTTTCTTTCCTCTCAATTGCTCTTCTACTGTCCCTCCTGGCTCTTTTCCTACACATGCCTTTGACACTTCTGCATTCTGTTTAGTTGTTGGGAGAGATTTTGCAATCAGGTTAGATTTCTTTCCTAAATCTGATATTCTATTTTTCCATTTCGATCTAAAGAGAGACCTAGATAAGACCAAATTATCTGATAAAAACTGGAACCTGAACTATGAGTCATATCTCTACATTTGATTATAATGATGGTGGTGATTAATAGCAATGATGGTGATAATGCCAATGAACAGAGGAGGGAAATTTTAACGATTCTTTTTTTTAATTTTGTTTAAAAAATACCATATTCTAAGGACTTTTCATTTTAATCTCTTGAAAAGACAAAAAAATAATTACTTCAATTAAAACTGAGCTAGGAAGAACCTAAGCAGTCTCTCTATAACCATCAAGGGAAGACTGTTAAAGCCTATTGCAATTTATCTCTCCAAGGCATTCATTGTAGAGGCCTCTAGAAGAGTAGTGTAACCTGATTTTAAATTCACTGATTCAAACCACACTCCATCCGAGTAAGCCCGCTGTGCTTCATTTCTGAATATCTAATTTAGTCTGTACTTACGTGAGTTCTTATCTTTACTGGCCCCTGAAACAGGCAACATTAATCCAAAGCTAGACCAAGGAAGAGCTGAGAGTTAACGTCTTGTGAAATGGACAGGAAAGAGTCAAATGTGATAGTTCAAAATATCTTGGAAATGAAATACACTACCTAATTGCTACACAATCTCTTTCACTGTGAGCAATATTAACATTTATAAGGGGAAAAATTAGGTAGCAACACAAGGTAAATTTTTACTATTTTAAATACATATACTTTTTTCTGGGGTTTAGAATGACTTTTCTCCCT
Source organism: Dipodomys spectabilis (assembly GCF_019054845.1). Classification (NCBI taxonomy): domain Eukaryota; kingdom Metazoa; phylum Chordata; class Mammalia; order Rodentia; family Heteromyidae; genus Dipodomys; species Dipodomys spectabilis. The sequence continues at coordinate 14,713,748 of NW_024870817.1, forward strand.
TTTCCCCAATGTATGCTATTATTCAGGTGAGCAAATATAATAGTATTTCTGACCACTGTTAATTGCACATTAATGGGTTTAAGTAGGAGAAGGTATGCAAACAGACAGAGTTTCCTAGCCTTTGACTGTTCTTTGCCTCTGGCCTCTGTCAGGGAGGCTTGCTAACTGCATCTCAGGGGAGCAATCACATAGCTTGACTCAGCCTGTGGCTCTGACTACTGGGACTTCCTAAAGTCACAACCACTTTGGCATCCAGAACTAGGGCACAGAGTGTCTACTCTTCATGAATTCTAGAGATTGCAAAGGAAGTGTGAACCGTGAAAGCTGATTAGGGATGCACCTTAAATGGTATCAAGGGAGCCTGTTAGCAATGCAAACTATGAGATAATATAAACATAACATTCACTGCCTGCCAGTTGATCACTTATGTGAACACCACGAAAAGCAAAATAAAGCAGGGAAAAAAATGGCCATCAGCAACACATACAAGACTTCCTTAAAGATAATTTTGCATGAAAGTTCAGTTTCATAGGCAAAATGCATAACATAATGGCATGGAATGACGTGCCAGCAGAATTTGATGTGTCTATTTGTCTTTCAGGAAATTTCTGGTATTAATCGAGTCTGATGGGTATAGTTAGCTCTTTTATCTACATACATTCTCTTTCTTGTATATTATTGATTAGAAGAATTTGAAGTGAGAAGATGTAATTATTTTGGCTCTATTTAACCTTCATTTATGACTACAATAGAGTAATTTCCATTTGCACTGGTAAAAAGCCAAAGTAATTTTAATTCAGGAATTTCTTTTTAATTGTTAGTTTTTAAAGAACTCAGCATCATGAGCAGCATAGGAACATTTTCTTGCTTGTATTCTGGTGTACCTGCTCTCCTGTCAGCCAAGGCTTTCACAGAAGAGAGAAAAAAAAAAGTCTTTCTAAAAGCCTTGGCCTAATTAACAAGAATGAACTAGATTTTTATGATGAACAATTTACAGGCAGTTAATAGAGCTCATGTATGGTAGCCAGGAGCTAGATAATTTATCATAAAAGAAATCACAGTTACACTCTTAATCCCTGCTCTCTTGATATTGCAACCAACTCTATTCACAACCACCACTTTCAGAAGCTTTGATTTACTGATAAATGATGCCTCATTCATTTTATACAATCTTAAAACTGTAAATTCAGTCCATACTTGTATCTCTGCTCATTTGCTTCAAATTATTTACCAAATAATTTCTTCTTCTAATTTTTTTTCACTAGATTAAAAAAAAAAACAACTTGCAAAGATCTCCTTGGGATTCATCTTATCACAAATAGTTAAATAAGAAAGGTGACTTGTTCAACAGTTTATTACCAATCCTAAATATTTGCTAAAAGAGAAGCTAAATTATATTTTAAAGGACAATGCAGCAGCTGTAGTAAGTTGTGAATGGAGAGAGCAAATACTTTCCAAGTATTTAATACAAAACAGCAAAAATCCAAGTTTTTTGTGTAGTGGGTTTATTGGTTTGGTGAATTAGAGAACTCAGGGTCTCCCACTGACAAGTAAGTACTCTACCAATTGAGACATGTGCCCCACTTTTTGGCCATGTATTATTTTCTATAGAGAATCTAATAGTTGTTGCACAAGTAGCCTCAAATCACAGTTCCCCTACCTACACAAGGCATGTAACTGGGATCACAGGCATGCATGGCCATGCCTAACTTTGTTGAGGTGTAAATCTCATGAAGTTTTTGTGCTGGTGGGCCAAAAATAAGTTTATAAAGGTCAGAATTTAAAGTAACTGAAGTGTAGAAGAATTGACCAAATCAGCTGTTACAAATATCTTACTGTTTCTAAGTAGTGACAAAATAAATCACACGTTAGGTGGGCAGAGTGGGGTAATTCCATACACTACCATCACATTAGCTGCTTTGTACTTATCCATTCTTTTCTACAGGGACTCTTTGAAGCCTTGAAATTAGGAAACATCATCTCCAAGGAAGCTCACTTGAGCAGTGATTTCCTTCCTGGATGCCCTTGAACACCTTATTCTTCCTCCTACCACAAAAACAAATGCACCTGAGTTGTGATTGCCTAGTAACTGTTTACATCCCAAATTAATCATGAAATTATAGGACAGTGTAGACCACTGCATTACAGCACTAAGCCCAGAATACTTCCTGAGATATAACTTACCTGTCAGTGAATGCTGTCCTGTTTCCAAGGTGAGAAAGAAACATCTCAGTGGACTTGATTATAGGAATAACAGCAAATTAATATGTATTTTACAAAGTAGAATATTCCAAAGTCTCCCATATCAAATATTATATCAAATATTATAAATCATAAATACATTTAAACATTATTCTCTATTTACATCTTTCATGTATTAAAAAGGACATTTTACAATTTTGAAAAAAGAATGATGAGACTGAAATTCCAGAAGGTTAAGGGTCAGAGAAATATGAGTTTCAACCTGAAGCAGATGTGCGAAATGTTACATGAATCATGGTCTCTGGGGACAAGATGAAAACACTGGCCATTCCCCACAGAGACAGAGTCATGGGCCATTGTAAAGTTGTTTAGGCCCTAGAAGTAACAAGTTCTTGACAGAGCAGGTATGAGATATGAGATGGTATGTCTTTGGGCCCACTCAATAGAGCATGTTTCAAGTGATTAGGGAGTTATTACTGCCTGCTAGGAAACCAGTTTTTGTATAGCTGTATAGCTGATCCACTAATAGGCATGTGGACAATTTTATTGAATAGATCATTCCTCTCTTTTATCAAAGGTTTCTCAACTTCTATCTGGAGGTTGTAAATATGGGTTCATTTATATATTTTTTCATTGTGATATAATTTTTCAGTTAAAAAAATGTTTTCTTTCCCTTTACTATGACTAAGGCCCTAGCAGCTGTAGCAGAAGTCACGCCCACGGCTGCAGAATCACTGGAGAGAAGATGTGTCCCCAGTATGCCCAGAGTGGCTAATAGGCAAACTCCGTAGAAACTCATCTAGTTCCCTGACACCTTTGTCATGTTACTTCCTGTCACAGGGTACAGAGCTACTATGCAAAACCTGCTCCTAGCAATGTCTACTAAGGATGGCAACCCTGCAGGATTTTGCCATCCTGTAACACCTGTGAGCAGATGGAACCAACAACTCTCTCTGTCTCTCTGTCTCTTTCTCTCTCTCTCTCTTTCTCTCTCTCTCAGTCAAAATAAAATCTAAATTGCTATCTTTCGTGATTCCTAATGCCAACTAAATATAATAGAAGAGGTTAGTTCAGACCTGAGGTTCACCTTGGAGATTTTTCCTAATTGTACATGGCCCTCAAAGTGTCTTTTCCCAAATGGAATTGGTCATTGACATGTGGATGTGCTCCTAATAGCAAAATAAAAATATTCCCTGCCTGAAGCATTATTATAAAGTTGTCTTTTTCCATTTCATTGTCTCAGAACATTTAATCGATTGACATGACATCTGGAACAGGTCAAAGGAAGCCACCTCTATGAATTCACAATTACAAACATCATTAAGGTAATAATAGCATATTATTTCCTCAACTTATTTCAAACAATTTTAGATTTAATTTTATTAATATTGGTATACTATGAAATCACTGGGAATTCAAAGATAGATGCAGAAACACTTTTAGGCTTATGTTTCCATTTTAGGGGGAAAAATTCAGCCCCAAGGAAAATTCTGAGATGGAAGAATTTTTTTTCCCAAGAAAATGCCTGACTTTCCATTTAACAGTTTTATGTCACCCATGTAATTTCCTGTATTTAAGATCATCCTTCTATCAAACTTTCATTGAAGCTTAATATTAAATAGAAGTTTACATGTACCACTAATTCTTCTAACACAAAACTAGGCACATATTAAAAGCCTAAAATGGATTAGCTCAATTATTTTTCTATTTGAAAACAGCAATTGATTATCAGTTTATTTCAAATCCATGAAAAATACCAATTAATATTTTTATCTACATGAAATAAGATACCTTCTGTAGTTATCAAATGTAAGCTTTTATGTGCCTTTATGTATGTTTTGTGTGTCTTTGGTTGGAGAGTGGGGGAGGGAAGTCTGCTGTTTGAGAGTGCTGAAGTGTTACAAACTAATCAGGTATTAGCTCCACCTACCCAGAAAACTAACCTTTCTCCTCTGTCTCTCTGACTCCTGAGAAGGTCCGTTTTCCACATCTTTATCTTCCAGTGCTTACAAGAGAGTCTGATGGCCCTATCTTAGGTCTGACAGCAGCCAGTTAAGTACTGACAAGGAAAGGTTTGTCCCATGCAGACAATGGGAAGCAGATAACTGTTGAAAATGCTTAATTCCAAACATGGAAATGAATTAGCAAAACTGCTTTGGCAATGATTTTTTTTTTTCCTGCAATGAATAGCATTAGGAAAGGCATTTCTTTACACAATAGGATGTACTGACAAGTGGTTGGGTTCATTCATTTAATGTATTTTACATATTAATAGTCCACATTTTTTTCTGATATTGTCTTCAACTATGTGAATTTTAAGTCTTAAAAATGGTGTTTCAAATATTTGAGAACAGACCAGACAGGCTTCCAATTACCAAAATCTCACTTACAGAACCTGTATCCTAGAGAAAATTTCTTTTCCCACCAACTTTATGCAAAGGTATATATGTATGTATGAAAATTATTTGCTGAACATAATTAGGCCCACTAGGCCACTGTCCCTTTGCTACTTGTGCAGGTAAAAGTTTTGTTCAAACAAGAACTAAATTGCATGTACAGCTCAAGGCATCGTTGAATGGCACACCCCATCTACAGAAAGTGGGCCCCTCATCCAGACATCCTAGTGTTTTGACAGAAACCTTGTCAGGGAGAAGATTCCATGCTACCAGATACACTTCTTTTGAAAATGTCATCCAGGGTATACATTGATTTTCTGCTTAAATGTAGCTGCTGCTCCGAGAAACCTCCTATCCTATTAAAAGTGTCCCAGTTCCACTCTATCTAAACATGGAGTATATGACTGGACTGACATATGAATAGAATGCCAACTTCTTACTGATTCAATCATTTATTCTACAATTGTACCCAAATCACTAGTCTATATATGAAGGATACAGCAGTAAACAAAGTAGCAGAGGTCTGTGGTCTTATTGTACTGTATCTTAGAAATTAAAAAATGCATAATAAATCATAAAGAAGTCATTTCAGATAGTGTGTTGGGAGGAAGATAAAATAATACAGTGTGATATGTTATAGAAATACTATAATATATTGAACAGCTAAAGAACACCTTCACCAAAGTTGTGATATTTCATTATCATAATGAACCTGATACAGAAGACAAAAGATTTAGAAACAGAAGAGCCAGGTACTTATTATCTGAAAACTTTTTACCTTTTAATGCAGAATTGCAGTCTACTGGGACATTTCTCAGTATCCCTTAAAAGGTTCCTACTGACTCAACTTGATGACCTTACCATTATGATATTGATATCATTTCTAAACTCCACTGAATCCACCTTTTAAATATGAAGACTAAATCAATGTTTCTCAAACTCATGTACACATTAGATTTACCAAGAGGCCCCTCAAAACATACCTCTGGCTGTACCTTACTCACATCAATTCACTCGGAACCTTTGGAGGAAATCAGAACATTGGCCTTCATAACAAGTCCTTGAGTTATTTGAATCTTAACTTTGCTGGCAATGCTCTAAGTGCTGAAATAAATAACTTAAGATGAAGTAAGATGGACTTGTGGATACAATCTCCAAAGCAAGAGTAAGAGCTGTAGGACAGTGGGAAAACAAGTAGTTATCTCTAGACATATTTTTCTATTTCCTTATTTAAAAAATAACTTGATTTTAGAAAAAAATAATTCAGTTCTTTTATACATTCACCCCAGGTAATTTAGCATAAAATATCTGTATCAGGAGGAAGAAATATCTGGTTTTTTCATAAAGCCAGCTCCAGATTACAGGGGATATGCATGTTTGTGGTGTTACCACTTTCTTTTTCAAGTTATGCAACAGAAATCACACTCTCTTGAGGTTAAAGACTGCCTTGCTAGCTTCAAACAATTTTGAATCTCACACCTCCACCCACACGTTAAATTTGTCCAAACCAGATGGAGATTAGGTTAGAAAGACTGTCTTGCACAAGTCTTTTCCTTGCATTGCCCATTACTGATGCTTTTACCTTTAGGCTTTTGAGTGCTTTTCTTACTTTAAGAAATTAAAGTATATTTAACTGTTCTAAGTCTTGCTCTGCACTCTACCTAATTTTCAAAATACTATTCTTCCTCCTAATGTCTTAGAATGCAGAATTTGGGCACTATGATCCTTACCCATTGTAATTGCTTTGTGTTTGATTTCACTGAAGTAATAAGCTGACACAAAAAAAAAAAGAAAAGAAAAGAAAAGAAAAAAATCTGTATTATACTGCTGTCCCCAATAGCTTTTCTATAATTTGGCTAAGATTACTTATGCAGGCACAAATAGCACTTGAATATCTGACAATAAATTTAAACTAGATAGGGAGGAGTCTTTTTATCTGGGGCTACAGGACTAGAGTTTATTTAAATTGTATATTCAAAAAGACACAGTAGAATTTAACCAGTAAACATGTTTCTGGATCAGTTCCAGAATCAATAGTTTCACAAGCAGAGGAAATAACTCAGAATCTGAAGGCAGACCTAGATTAGTAAAGTCAGTCATCGATAGACAAATACTATGTGATCTTATATATTGAATCTGAAAAAGTAAGGCCAGGGAAGCAGAAATTAGAATAATAGTTGCCAGAGGCTAAGCTATAGAAAAAAATGAGAAGATATTAATCAAAGGATACTGAGTTTCACTTATGCAAATGAATAAATTCTGGAGACCATATGCACCAGATTGTGACTATGGTTAACAGAACTGTGTGTAACATACTTGAAATTTATTAAGAGAGTAGATCTTAAATGTTCACATTACAAAAAGCATAGTAGATATGTGATGTTATCATGTGTTTATTATTGATCTTAATAATCACTTCAGAGTGTGTGTGTGTGTGTGTGTGTGTGTGTGTGTGTCCATGACACCAAAGCATGTTATATGATATAAGCATAGTACATGTGACTTTTACATGTCAACTTCCATGTGACTTGGGAGATGGAAAATGGTTCAGTTACTCTTAGTAAAATGAGTTTTCAGAATGGCATTAAGCGTACATATAATGTGTGTAAAATAGCTATGCAGTTGAATAGCACACAGCAAATGCTTATAAAATAGCTATTATTAGGGTCCAGTACTCCTATTTTCCAAAAAGAATTTAAACGTTACATGATCTTCTTTTAATGTCTACAATTTATATGTTTGGACATATCTAGTAAAATAAATGTTAAAAGAAACAAAAACTTAAAGGGCTATCATAGGTCTTGTCGTTGTCCAGAAATTCACAATGAGATGAGATAGAAAAAAAAAATGTGTGAGCAAAAGCAAACCTCTGAAAGATTAACTGACTCAAGCTGAGTTCCTGAATCCAAGCAAAATGTAAATTTGTATGAGAAGAGAGTTTCTGTTTGGCTTCTCTTTTATTATCCCAGAAATTCATTCTTTTTTTTTCACTTTTTTGGTCAATATTACAAAGTATAAACCCTTCATGTTCTAGGAACTACAACAGTGTTGTATAAAAGAAATAACCCCAGAATTTGAAATCGTATATAGGGAATCTGGTGTCAGGAGAAATATCTTAATATTTAAGCAAGTAGTTTAATCACTGCAATGTTGCTTTTGATCAGATATGATTAAAATTAGTCCATGATATTCTTGGAAAAAATTATATTAAGTGAAGTAAGCCAGGCCCAAGGAAACATAGGTCCATGGTTTCCCTTATTTGCAATAACTAGTATATGTCTGGGACAAACAGAAAAGGTCAGATAAGATGATATTAAGCGAAATGAACCCCAAGATAGGGATGCAAGTGGTTTCGTGCTCCTTGCTATTGATTCTAAGGCATTTATAAAGTACCATGTGATATTTTTGTTGCTTTGTATGTCCCTCCCCTGCGGTAACCCCTGTTTTCACTGTATTTGATGTTGTATAATTTGGGGAGAGGAAGGGAAAAAACAAATTATTTAAATAGGGATACAGGTGGACCCATTGCAACAATGAGATGTACAAGATGCTACGTTGAAAAAATGAACTTTACAATTTAGGCAGTGTGGGGGGAGTATAGTTGAGGAGGTGGGAGGGAAGGGATGGTAGTGGAAAAACAAAGGAAGAGGCAACAATGCTTGATAAGAAATGTACTCATTACCTTGTTCAGGTAACTGTAAACCCTCTATACAGCATTTTCACAATAAAAAACATTTAAATAAAAAAGAAAATCCATACATACTGTACTACGTTCTTGAGAAAGTCCGCTCATAAGAAAAGAGTGTATTTAAGCGAGTGGTTTCCAAGGCCTCAGTCTATCACCAATTCACCCCTTTGCTGTTGGGCCTGTGGCAAAGTTTGTATGGTGCTGCTCCCTCACAGCCTTGATTTTGTCAGGGAGTGGGGAAAGAGAAGGATTTCAGGTTCCAGTATCTCCTGCAAGGCATGCCTCCAGTAACCTAACTTCCTTCCATGAAATCTCTAAGATCCTAAAGATTTCACTAACTCCCCATAGCACTGAAGGCTAGGACAAGGCCTTCAATGCATGAGCCTTAGGGGAACATCGCCAGACAATCTGGCCACAGAATCTGATAACTTATCTTTGAGACTAGGAAGAAATTCAGTGCCCGGAGCCAGTGGCTCACGCCTGTAATCCTAGCTACTCAGGAGGCTGAGATCTGAGGATCGTGGTTCAAAGTCAGCCCAGGCAAGAAAGTCCATGAGACTCTTATCTCCAATAAACCACTAGAAAACTGGAAGTGGCGCTGTGGCTCAAGCGGTAGAGCACTGGCCTTGAACTGAAGAGTGTAAAGATAGCACCCAAGCTCAGAGTTCAAGCCCCACGACCGACCCAAAAAAAAAAAAAAAAAAAAAAAAAAATTCAGCGACAAAAAAGTAAATCAATCGCAAATTGATTCTTAGTATTTGCTATAAACAAGAAAGAAACAGGAAGATTCAGAAAACCCAACTTAAAGAGAATTAGTTGAAAAGGCACAAAACTGGAGGCTTGGGGTGAAATGGACAAGAAAATAATACATAGAGAAAACAAAGGAAAAAAATCCTTAAATGAAAGTAGTACCAACTGTGAAAGTATATTCCATATATTAATTCCACACAAAGCGTGATCGACACTCTGCCAGGCCTGACATTCAGAGGCCGTTTCTATTTCAACATACCTCTAACCCAACCCTCCAAGCCTTGCTCCCAGCTTGTTTGGAAATTGTTCCAACATACTGGGACACATATAATTCCTAACTGTAGGCTAAACCTTTCCTATTTGTTCATGCCCCTTTTTTGCACCTCTAAATTTGCAGTCCCTCAGAATCATTTCTAAAATTCCTTCCCATTCATTGCCTGCTTCGTCCTGAACAACAACATCATATGTCCATCCCACTTACCCAGGGCTTCAGTTTTCATCCCTGGAAGAACATAGGACATGCATTTCAAGTTTCCATCCCAGAGCCTGCAATGCAATCTTCTTTTCCAGAATGCCTCTTCCCTATGAACCCTAGATATGTAAGTCAACCACCCTTTGTCATCAGGGAATTTGTGGACATTGGATGATGAGAGTCTATGTCCCTGGGTTGTGCAATTCAGTAAAGTTCCTTTCCAACTCCAGTGCCAGTGTTTCTATCAGAATATGTTTCGGGGCAAAGACTCTGAAGCCATTGGGTTAACAATCTCCATGGTTTATTTCTTAGGAAGTCCTTGTGCCTTGGATGTGCCTTGAACTGCATCAGTCTACATACATATGAAAGTAAACAGCAATGGAAGTGGCATGTTATAGTTTTGATAAGTATGGGATAGGAACTAAGAAAACAAAAAATATTCATTTTAACATAATTTTGAAAGCATTTTTAATAACTAAATGAGAATTAGGCATAGGTGTAAATGAGGGATTTCTCTCCAAAAAAGAGAGGAGCAAACTAATTCAGTCAGGACATGGGGCACTCTCTTTTTCACATTGAATGTCCACTCTTCTATCATAAGAAACTATTGGATATATTGATACGTATTTTTGGAGCTTCAGAAAAGCTTCACATTGAATAAAGGAACTTTATCACAAATACATCTTTATCACCCAAATTTATTAGCTATTCCAGAACAACTGACCCTTAAGATCTTACACTTTCTTGTTGGAATGTGGCAAACATCTTGTTTCTAACAGCAATAAACTTAGGCTGCAATATGTTTTCTTGTATATTCCTTCTCTATTTCTCTTTTTAGATTATACATTATAAAAGAATGATTTTATGCTGCAGTTGGTAAAAAATATATTTCTTATTAATGTGTAATAGTTGCTACATTAATAATTTTATGTCTTTAATTATTGATGCAAACTTAATTGTGCCCCATGTCCCTTTTTCTTACAGCTCAATAAAAACTATATATTTCTTTAATTAGGCTTCTTTTGAAGACTGAAAAACAATGCAGGATGGCTTCTTGCTAATTTCACCTATACACAGCTAGGAAAGAAATGAAATTAGTGTCTGGAATGCAGTTTAGTGAGAAAAAATATCTAACTGTACTGAAAGTGTGACTTTCCCTTGCACAGTTAACCTCATTTGGAGGCTACGGGTATACAGCCAGCTGAAGCTTAACTCTACAGAGAGATTGGCTCTCTCCCAGCCTGGCTCTGGGGAGAAATTTCATTGATTTCAGTAGAGATAGAAGGAAAAAATTGGGGTCACCTACATGGCTATCATAACATCTTCTCTCTTTATTCTCCACTTTACTCAAAATGTAATCTTAGTCTTCCTGCTTGATTTCAATATTTTGTTGTAGTTCTCCATTTAAAGTCACTGGAGTATTAGAACCACTTTATTCCATATCCAAATGTTCCAAAAGCAACTGAAAGAAAGGCTGTATGGACTGTGGAAGTTAACATTTGCTAACATTTAGCCTAAGTTATACTAGGTGAGTCCAATCATTTTTTTTAATCTCCAGAGGTATCAATCACAAATAACTAGATCAGAAAATTAGAATGAATACAGAGCTTAAGAAACTAAGAACCCTCTGAGCTCCATTATTTATTTTGTACATCTGATAGAAAAATAAAAACAGAAAACAAAGAGTTTTCTGCTGTAAGAAGACCAAGAGAGCACTTTGAATGGCCAATATTACCAGATCTTGGTGTCAGGCAGACTACTTAGAGTAAGGAGTTTGTTGTTTAAGCTGAAAAGCATACCTCTTCTCGGAGTGAAATGACCTAATTCTACTGCTGCCATGTTGATGCTGACATATCTTTGAAATTCATCAGCAAATACTAAAAAGTTAGCTTGTGTCTGAAACTTTTCATTTTTAAATTTTGTCTCAATTTTTCTTTAAAAAAAAAGACAAAGAAGAATACCATGTACAGGCCACCATTCTGTTGTCTCTGCCACAATTTTGTCACAAAGGCTGTTCCTCACTGGATACCAACCATCTTATGAAGTCTTTTAGGTCTTTAGAACAATCTCCCTGGGTTTATTCTTAGAAGCAAGTGTTCTTTTTTTTTTTTTTTTCAGTTGTGGGGCTTGAACTCCGGACTTGGGCACTGTCCCTGCACTCTTCAGCTCAAGGCAAGTACTCTACCACTTGAGCCACAGCACCACTTCTGGTTTTCTAGTGGTTTATTGGAGATGAGAGTCTCACAGACTTTCCTGCCTGGGCTGGCTTTGAACCATGATCCTCAGATCTCAGCCTGAGTAGCTAAGATTACAGGCGTGAGCCACCGGCACTCAGCAAGGCAAGTGTTCTTGAATATTATTTTCTTCAGAAAATAATTCTGCGCTTGTTTTATGTTTTCTAAAAATTATTTTATTGGTTACATGTATTTATGAAAGTTAATTTTAAATGCCAAATATGGAGAACAAAAAACTAAATTTCCATAAACTCAACCATTCAGAATCACTATAAACAATATTATACATTTCTGTGTAAGGTTTTGAATTATGCTGTATCTGGTAAATTTTGTATCAGTATTATCTTGAGGTAAACATAACTCTGTATAGTTCTTTTCTCCTTAACTTTTCTACTAAGAATGACTACATATGGCTTTCTTTCATTTAACATTTCTGTGGTACTGGAGTTAAGATCTTACACTTTCTTGGCTGCTGCTATACTACTTTATTTTTTCAAATAGAGTCTGATGGACTTTTCTATCCAGATGATTTCAAACCATGATCCTTTAGATTTTACACTCATGAGTAGCTAGGATTTAACTGAAGAGTTTTATAGTAGTTGCTAAATCAACCTAATCTGAATTTTCACTTGTAGAGAAATCTAAGTATGGGGCTGGGAAGGTGGCTCAGTGGTGGAGCGCTTGCCTTGCATGCCTGAGGCCCTGGGTTCCATTCCTCAGCACCACATAAGCAGAAAAAAAAAGCCAGAAGTGGTGCTGTGGCTCAAGTGGTAGAGCGCTAGCCTTGAGCTGAAATGCTGAGGGACAGCGCCCAGGCCCAGAGTTCAGGCCCATGACTGGGCCCCCCTCCCCCCCAAAAAAAGAGAAATCTAAATATTACAAAAACCACTATTATGTATAAAATATTCTTCACATATTAAATGGTTGCTTCACACATATATATATGTGTGTGTACATATATATGCATATATAATATACTGCTAGATACACAGATTTTCAAAGCTATTAACTAATAGAATGAAATTATTTTTTTAGCTGTTAACATTTTGTGCTGTGACATATCAGTGCTAAAGTCCAGTGAAATTTATGCTCTTCACCCTTACATCTATACTCTCCACAAAAAAGCACCGATCCATACTATATTTATACTCCAGTGTTGTAAAATACTCTCAAAAATCTAGTAACCTTGACCTATCGTAACAATGAGATGAACAACACACTATGTTGAAAACAAACTTTACAATTGCAGGGTGGGAGGGAGGTGTTGGGAAGACAAGGAGGGAAAGGATGGTAGAGGAAAAACAAAGAAGAAGGTAACAATGCTTGATAGGAAATGTACTCATTACCCTACTCATGTAACTGTAACCCCTCTGTACAGTATTTTTACAATAAAAATATATGGAAAAAATAAAAACAATAAATAAATCTAGTAACCTAAAACAATAACATTTATTGTCTCGTAGCTTTCTTGCTCGGAATCTGGACTCCACTAGGTTAACCCAAGGTATTAGTAGAAGCCACTCCAAGCTTGCTTGTTGATGGAAAATCTTATTTCCTGTCAGTTGAATGATCACTATTTCTTTTTTTCTAGTTAACTGTCCACTGATTTACCTGGTTAGGTCAGATTCATTCAGATTCAATTAAAAGGATCTCCCTTCAGCTAAATCAGACTAATGATGATGAAATCTTAACATCCTTTGTAGAATCTCTTCTCTCACCCAACATAACGTCAACATTCGATGATATTTTCTCATACGTACTAGCCTTTTTCATACTCAGAGAGGGGATTACACACCCGAGGGAGAGACTGTTTGGGGTCATCGAAGAATCGTGTCTACCACATCAGCTTTCATTATGTTTTCCAAAGCATCATTTCACAACAACATCTTTGACCTCTTAGCACTGTCTTTCTACATGATACACATGGTCAAGGGAAACCAATGGTCAGGTCAGTCACTAATTTTTTAACATCCGATTGGAGTTTTACCTGCTAGCTTTAAATATAATAAACAGTCGTCACAAATGAAATTTGCTCAAAAACTAGGTGATGTCACTAACAGTACAGTATTTTATAAGAGTCACATAGGTTAATTTTTGAAATTCTAAATTTGTCATTAGGGTACTCTATTCAAAGGGATTTACCTTTTTAGATATGCACAGAAAATTTAAACTTCAAAGCGCTTTAGAAAATGGCAGGCACCTGGAAGTCCCACTTTTATTCCAAAGAAAGTATCTTTTTACCAAGAAGTTAAAATTTCCCTCAGAATGTAAAAGAACTAAAGAAAATAAAGGTAATAAAAAGTGTTATTATTCTCAGTAAGACAACTCATAGGCCTGTTGATTTATGAAAAGCTTTTAGCATTTACTCAGGCAGCTTTAAGGTAAATTTAGCTCCTACAATGCAAGGAAAATGGTTTGAGACATTTTCTGGGGTTTCTTTTCAGTTTGTTTGCCTTTTTGCTCAGAAAAATATTTTATGCCATTTTTAAGGACAAACTGTAAGAAATATTTATGTTTGGAGAAGATATCCGTATAATAGAAATCAATTTTAATTTTAGGAACAGATAAACATTCCTATAAACAAAATCAGTGATTTTCCTAGGTAGTTTTAAAAAAATGAATTAAAAAATCAGCTCTGACTTTCTCATTTGTTTCTTGAATACTGAGGAGCAATGCACTGCAATTTTAAATACAATTTTTTTTATTATTTTATACCTTACAAACCATGGTACAGTATTTCATGGTTTAGAAAAGAACTATTGAGTTTTGTAGCCATTCTGTTTAAGACTACTAATTGAAATAAAATAGCTCCTCAATTCATGCATAGGAGAAAATTCTCCAAACTATTCTTCTTACATAAATCTTCAACCATGTATGTGGAGAGCTTGTTAAAAAAAAGAAATATTTTATACTTCTCCAATTATTATTAATGAATCTCTCATTCATGATTTTAAAACTACTGTGTAACTAAACAGCAATATGTGGACTAGCAGACTTTTTATAGTAATATGGATGTACCGGAAAAATTCAATTGTAAGATACCATTTTAACCTATCTGATTATCAGCAAAATATGTTGACCAATCCTTATGGGAAGCTTTTTCTGTAGATTTTACTAGCAATGGAGGATACTAAGGAGGTTATGTAAATGTTTACAACCACTGAATATACAAATGTTTTATGCATATTGAACAAATATGTTTTATACATATTAAACATGAAAGTTTAATGTGATAAACAATAATTTTTCCAACTTTCAGTGTGTCAAGAATGAATTTCAAAAAAATATGACATAGGTCAGTTGTGGACATTTTATTTTTAAAATAATAATATAAAATAAAAGCCTAGGGAGAAGATGAATCAGTGAGAGGTAAAAGAAATTTTATAGCTGGTTTTAAAACACTCTGCCATTTATATTTTTTCTTTTAGGGCTGGGAAGGTAGCTCAGCGGTAGAGTGCATGCCTTGCAAGCATGAGGCCCTGGGTTCGATTCCTCAGCACCACATAAACAGAAAAAGCCGGAAGTGGCGCTGTGGCTCCAGTGGTAGAGCACTAGCCTTGAGCTGAAGAGCTGAGGGACAGCACCCAGGCCCAGAGTTCAGGCCCCATGTCCGGCAAAAAAAAAAAAAAATTATTTTATTTTTTTATTGTCAAGGTGATGTACAGAGGTGTTAGTTACATAAGTAAGGTAATAAGTGCATTTCTTGTCAAACTTGTTAACCCTTCCCTCATTGGTCTCCTACTTTCCCTCCTCCCACCCCCACTCCCAAGTTGTACAGATCATTTCCAACATATTGTCTTGTGTATATCACTGTTGCATTGGTTCCCCCTTTGCCCTTTGTCTCATCATTCTGTTGTTCCCCTTCCCTTTCCTAATTCAAATAAACATATATACAATAACAAAAAAAATAAAAACAAATACAGTGACAACAAGGGATATACCATAGGGGAAAGAATATACACAAGAAACAAAAAAATCACATAGTTCATTAAAAACAACGACAAAGATAAACCTCTTGTGTCCATATCTTGACATTCATTTTGCTTAGCATCATCTTATGTGGTCATATGTACAAAGCTATTGAGCTATTCTGTTCATCTGCCAAGATTATCCTAGACATATACTAATCACTGCAAATGAGAGAAACCGTGGTATCTATGTGTTTCTTTGGATCTTGCTTACTTCATTTAATATGATTTTTTTCAAATCTTTCTAGTTCCTTACAAATGGGTCAGTGTCATTCTTTAATGGAAGCATAGAACTCCATTATATACATACATATATATATATATATATATATATGTATGTATGTATATCTCACATTTTCTTGACCTCTTCATCTACTTGAGTGTCATCTGGGTTGGTTCCATATCTTAGCTTTGGTGAATGTGCTGCAATAAACATAGTGTGTAGTAGCTTTAGTATGGTCTTGTTTGTAATTGTTTGGGTAAATACCCAGAAGTGGAATTGCTGGGTCATAGTGGAGCTCTTATGTGTAATCTTTTGAGGAACCTTCATACTGCTTTCCAGAGTGGTTGAACACCACTCCCACCAACAGTAGGAACTGTTTTGATTTGCATTTCTTTTATGGCTAGAGAAGTTGAGTATTTTTTCATGTGTCTATGAGCCATTCTTATTTCCTCTTCAGAAAAATTTCTCTTAAGTCTTTAGCCCATTTTATTAATGGGGCAGTTGTTTCTTTGAGGAGTTGTTTTTGGGAGATTTAATTTTTTGAGTTCTAAGTATATTTTAGATATGAAGCTCTTGTTTGTTGTATGGCTAGTGAGGATCTTCTCCCAATCAGTGGGCTTTCTATTGATCTTGCTAGCTATGTCCTTTGTCGTGCAGAAGCTCTGTAGTTTAATACAATCCCATTCATCCAACCTTTCTTTTATTTTTCAAAGTAACAATAAAATTACTTTAGTTCCTAATCTTCTTTATCCTATTTTCAGATGACCAGGGACATTTCTACATAACAAATTTTCAAAGTACTTCGCACCTACAACTAATTGTCTTTGCCTTGATTTCTAGTAACTAACACTTCAAGACTTCAGTTTAAAGGCACTGGTAACCACCAATAAGAGAAGTTTTCTGGCAAGGATAATGCATAAACTCATTATCACATATGATGAGCTCTGAAAGATTAATTGTGGCCTTCTAACTAGTCCTGTAGCAGAATGAGAAGCAGAGCAATTGAGTATGAAGTGGATAAGAATGAGAGAGTAGTCATTTCACAAAACAGCCAGCCAATTTAGCACCAAGTGAATATCCACTGGGACAAGTCAACTTGGACAACAATCAACAGACTACCTCTACAACACTGATTATATGCTTTATAGCTGGATCTAGAGGAGAGATTGGAGGCCTAGAGGAAAGAAAGCAATTGCAGAAAGTAAAGACAGCATGCGCACTCTTGTTTGAATATTTAAAATAAAGCAAGTATAAGGAAGTAACAAAGGCTGAAGGTCACAGATAGTCCTGTCTTCCTTCAAACCAAGATTTAATCTGTCATATTTATAATATTAATGTCTGTATAGGTATGTATGCATATATATCTGTGCATGTTTGTATAAATGTGTATGTATGTATATGTGTGAATATATGCATGTTTATATATGTTTACTTTCTGAGCATTTTATTCAAAATGATGTAGATTCAAAAATATAACTTTGTATTTGTATTTATTTTTATATGTTTTTTATTGTAAAAATACTGTACAGAGGGGTTACAGTTACATGAGTAAGGTAATGAGTACGTTTTTTTTTATCATGCATTGTTGCCTCCTCCTTTGTTTTTCCTCTACCATCCCTTCCTTCCCCACCTCCCCAGCTACTCCCCCCACCAAAGTTGTAAAGTTCATTTTCAACATAGTCTTGTACATCTCATTGTTACAATGGGTCAACCTGTATCCCTATTTAAGCATTTTGTTTTTTCCCTTCCCCTCCCCAAATTAGAAAAGTATATATACAAGATGCAGGGTACTGGAATCAAATACAGTGAAAACAGGGGTTATACCATGGGGGAGGAACATACCAACGAAACAAAAAAAAAATCACATAGTACATTAAAGCTACCAGCACAACTATGTTTATTGCAGCATTATTTACCATAGCTAAGATATGGAACCACCCAGATGCCCCTCAGTAGATGAATGGATCAAGAAAATGTAATATATATGGAAATCTATGCCTGCATCAGAAAGAATGACATCTCCCCATTATTAAGAAATGGAAAGACTTGAAAAAAAATTATAGTAAGTGAGGTAAGCCAAGCCCAAAGAAACATAGGTCCCATGGTTTCCCTTATTTGCAATAACTAGTGTAACTTCAGGACAAGCAGAAAAGGTCAAAGGTTATGTACATATGACCATATAAGTTCATGTTAAGTGAAATGAACCCCAAGATAGGGGCACAATTTTTTTTCTTGCTTGTATTATTTTAATGTATTTATATTTGTATTTATTAACCTTTAATTTTTTTCTAAGTGTGTATCAGGAAGTTTGAGCCAGATAATTGGTAAGATCTTGAGTTTTCATATTTTTTTTCTTGATAATTCTGACCCAAGCTCTTTTTCTAAGAGCTCTGTATCTTGCTTCAAGTAATAGAAATTTCTTGCAAAATACACCAATGTCTAAGGATTTTGTAACTTGGGTAATTGAATAGCTAAGTCAATATTTCCATTGCTAGCAGCTTTCTGAGGGTAGAACCATACAACTGTGTTTAATCAGAAGAACTTATATGAGGGCAGTATGATTCCTGAGATTCTACATACAAAACTGCCAGCCCGTTGCTTTCAGAATAGCCTAGTTCAAAGGAAAGATTAGTACAAACAAGAGCTTTGTTGAAAACCAGCAATTTCTGGAGGAAATTTCAAACATGTTTACTCTCTTCTTGAGTGACTTATCATTTTTCTTTGGTATTCAAGATAGTCATATTTTATAATTATAAATTCTAAAATCAAGTGTGTGATGTGTGTGTGTGTGTGTGTGTGTGTGTGTGTGTGAGAGAGAGAGAGAGAGAGAGAGAGAGAGCCAGCCCTGAGGCTTGAACACAGGGCCTAGGTGGTTTCCCTGAGCTATTTTCCTTAAGCTTAACACTGCCATCTGAGCCCAGCTCCACTTTCAACTATTTTTGGTAGCTAAATGGAAATAAGTGTCTCACAGACTTTCCTGCCCAGGCTTTCTTAAGCATGTAAGCTTCAGAACTCAGCCTCTTGAGAAGTTAGGATTACAGGTGTGAGCCATAGGTGCCTGGCTTAAGCAGTAACTTTCAATTGAGGTATTTTATTAATATGTTCATGTATTTTTATTTGAAGACATTATTTAGTCATTAATGACTCTAGAAGACATCCTTTTGGATTGGCAAGTTATGTAAAATATTCCAGTAAGTGAATGTAAAGTCAAACAAAAGAAAAATCAAACCTTTTGGTATAAATCCTTAATATTGATCCTTAACAGACTTTTAAGGTTCTCTGTATTATTATAAATCCTTAGTAAGTCAAGAAAAGCAGAAAAAGGAAAAAAAATCTGTGCCATGCTAGTGATCTTAGCTATAAGACAGTAGTTCTACATTTAAAAGCATGTGGAATGTTTCTCCAGACTAAACTTAGTAACTTTGTGGGGGAGAGAATTTGCTTGTTATTTATAAAAGTGCTCTGTGTATGGGTGGGAGTTGTTTGCAAGTAATTCAAAGCATATTAGAGACCAAAAGAACATATCTACAATATAACAATTACTGTTTTCGTGAAAACTAAATTATTACATATGGTTAAGAGTGGTGATAGCAAATAAAAAAATCTTTTCATTGAAAAGTTATAATTTGACTTGCTTTGACATATCTAGGAGAGAATTCCAACCTAAACTTTTTTTCATAGCACATGAGTCTATCAAGTGGCTCTAAATGGGGTTGTAATTGAGTATTTGAGCACTAGTGGGGAGACTCAAAGATAATCTAGAGCATCTGGCTCATTTTAAAGACAAGAAAAATTAGGACCAAAAAGAGAGTCATTTGCTTTGCCAAAAAGTTGCCTAGTTTCTTAGTCACAGAAGCAGCAGTAAATCATAGTATTCCTAATGTATAATGTGAAACTCTATTCTTCAAAGAGAAAAGTTTACCTACTTCCAAAAACATGCTTGTTCTGGGCTGAGAAGGTGGCTCAGTGGTAGAGTGCTTGCCTTGCATGCATGAGGCCCTGGGTTCGATTCCTCAGCACCACATAAGCAAAAAGAAAAAAGCCAGAAGTGGCGCTGTGGCTCAAGTGGTAGAGCGCTAGCCTTGAGCTGAAGAGCTGAGGGACAGTGCCCAGGCCCAGAGCTCAGGCCCCACAAAAAAATTTAAAAAAAAACAAAAACAAAAAAAAAACCCATGCTTGTTCTGAGCAGCTTTACCAGAACCTACAAATGGAACCTAAGTCTCAGAGGAATTTTGAAAAAGCAGAGCTTAATTCTACCATGTATTTGAGCCAGTTCTCTGTACATCTCTGGCCTTGTGCATTGATACAATGTCAATATGGTATTTGAACCGTACCTGAGAATACATCCATTAAAAACTGTGCTTTAAACTGTCCAGGAGGTTTAATAATTTAGAATCATATGTCAGGTATAGAATTTGTCCTATGCAATCATTTAACTTTGGAGAGGAGAAAATTAATGTCTGGGGAAGAAAAACCTGCTCCAAATGTTGGCCATCCCATTATGGCATACAACTAGAACACAAATGTTATAACAACTCCTCTATGTCTCATAACCGTGCATAGCTTCCTCATGAATTATGTTTAGTAAATGGCTAGCATTGTTTAATCTAATTACCATGCAGTATACTATATGGATCAGGACTAAGTAAAAAGGACATATAAATGATAATTGAGCATCTTCTTGTATGTACATGTGCTCATACCTGGTTTACACCTAATGTTTACTAATATAAATGTATTGATTACAAGGCACAAGCAAAAAGTTATATTTAAACTGCTAATTATTACACAACTTTTTATGAAACAATATGAAGGAAAGGAGTCAAAAGTCCCTTGTCATTTCTTATAGCACATTAGAGCTACAATCGATAGCAAATCATTAAACTTGGAAATCTCTGTAAATATTATTGTTTAAAACTTTTCCTATAAACTCAATTATAACATTCTAGTTAAATTTAAGAAGAGAGAAATTTAAATATGTAAATGTTGTAGACATTGAACTAAACATGTAACAAATCAGTGCATATATATATATATATATATATATATCATTTCTATCTAATAAATTTCTCCTGTGTCATTCTAACTCAGCATAATATTAGATACCACTTTCTACAGAAAAACAAAGGATCACTAAATTCCCCTTAGGTCACAACACTAATGAATAAACTCTAAGGACATCAGGCAGGGGTGAGAAAAATATGCCTTGTTGTTGGCAGCCTGGTGACTGAGAGGACCCAGGGTTACCTCACTTAAAGCAAATGAAAAGTGCATAAAATATGTAAGAAGAATGGCTCTCAAGATGGAAAAAATACTAATG